>NW_026659458.1:0-3523 GCF_009828535.3 Hylobates moloch | reverse complement strand
AAAAAAAAAAAAAAAAAAAGTTAACTTTATTTATTGTGCATTCAGTATTCACCAATCTCACCATTTGTCGACCCACTGAATTATCACAACCTCCATAAGCATTAAAGACTGTTGAAGTAAGAAGCAGGGCTCTTGACTCCACAAGTGGGCTCAAACACCAGACCTGATTGAGGACTAGCTAATACAGGCACAGGCAGAAAGTACTTCCCCATCTGTGTACCATATCAGTTTACCATTGCCATGGCAACACCCAGATGTAACCATCCCTTTCCATTGCAACAACCCAGCAACCCAAAAGTTACCGCCATTCTTCTAGAAATGTCTGCATAATCTGCTCCTTAATTTGCGTATAATTAAAAGTGGGTATCAATACGCCTGCAGAACTGCCTCTGGGCTGCTGCTCTGAGCTCACTGCCTGTGGGGTAGCCTTGCTCTGCAAGGAGTAGGACTTCTGCAGCTGCTTATACGGCTGCTGCAATTAAGATTGCTAAAGCCACGGTCAGGCACAGCAGTTCACGCCTGTAATCCCAGCACTTTGGGAGGCCAAGGTGAGTGGATTACTTGAAATCAGGAGTTCGAGACCAGTCTGACCAGCATGGTGAAAACCTGTCTCTACTAAAAATACAAAAATTAGGCCAGCCGCAGTGGCTCACGCCTATAATCTCAGCACTTTAGGAGGCTATGGTGGGCAGATCACCTGAGGTCAGGAGTTTAAGATCTGCCTGACCAACATGGAGAAACCTTGTCTCTACTAAAAATAGAAAATTAGCTGGGCATGGTGGCACATGCCTGTAATCCCAGCTACTCGGGAGGCTAAGGCAGGAGAATCCCTTGAACCGGGGAGATGGAGGTTGCCGTGAGCCGGGATCGCACCGTTGCACTCCAGCCTGGGCAACAAGAGCAAAACTCCATCTCACAAAAAAAAAAAAAAAAAATTAGCCGGGTGCGGTGGCGCACGCCTGTAGTCCTAGCTACTCAGGAGGCTGAGGCAGGAGAATTGCTTGAACCCGGGAAGCAGAGGTTGCGGTGAGCCAAGATCACGCCACTGCGCTCCAGCCTGGGTGACAGAATGCGAATCCGTTAAAAAGAAAAAAAAAAAAAGGTTGCTAACACCATCAGCTCGCCCTGAATTCTCTCCTGGGCAAAGTAAAAAACCCTCCCCTGCTAAGGCCCAATTTGGGGACTTATCTCCCCTGCGTCTTGAACTCCTGACCTCAGGTGATCCACCTGCCTCAGCCTCCCAAAGTGCTGGGACCACAGGCATGAGCCACTGCACCTAACCTTTTTTTTTTTTTTTGTTTTGGCGGGGAATTGTGTCTTTCTTTGCCCCCGAGGCTGGAGTGCAGTGGCGCGATCTCAGCTCACTACAAGCTTCGCTTCCCAGTTTCACGCCATTCTCCTGCCTCAGCCTCCTGAGTAACTGGGACTACAGGTGCCCGCCACCGCGCCCAGCCTTTTTTCTTTTTGAGACAAAGTCTCACTCTGTCACCCAGGCTAGAGTGCAGTGTAGGGATCACAACTCATTGAAACCTCTGCCTCTTGAGTTTAAGCAATTCTCCTGCCTCAGCCTCCCAAGTAGGGGGATTATAGGCACACGCCACCATGCCAGACTAGTTTTTGTATTTTTAGTAGAGATGGGGTTTCACCATGTTGGCCAGGCTGGTCTCGAACTCCTGACCTCAAGTGATCCGCCTGCTTCGGCCTCCCAAAGTGCTGGGATTACAGGTGTGAGCCATCACGCCTAGTCTCAAGCTGCAATCCTAAGCCCCTTTGAGCTCAAGGTCTCTGGTCCCACAAGTGTAACATTTCCCAAATTGTGGCCAGACATGCCGCCAGCCTCTGGGGCCGCTGGGGCTTCCCTGGGACTGTTCCTGGTTCATCACCCGTGTCTGCACAGGTCTAGGTGTCTCTGTCACCAGCTGTGAGAATAGGGGCTCAAGTTTCAGCTTTGCTCAGCTGCTGCCAGCCCTGAGCAGGTGTGGGGCCTGGAAATGAGGTCTGGTTGATCAGGATGGAGGCTGATAATCCCCGTGTCCCTCATGGTCCTTACACAGTCTCCCAGCTCACCTGTGATGCCAATTTGTGGGCTGAAAAACAGAGGGAGTTTGGTTCAAGGTGTCTGCACCAGGAGTAGTCAACTGGCGGGTGGGTAGAGACTGTGCCCTCTCCAGGAACGTTTGTCAGGAGACAGGGTTTGTAGATGATGTTTTGGCTTGAGTTTGTCCAGTGGTCTAATTCTTTTCTTGTCTTGTCTTTTCTTTTCTTTCCCTTTTTTTTTTTTTTTAGGCAGAGTCTTGCTCTGTGGCCCAGGCTGGAGTGCAGTGGCACGATCTCGGCTCACTGCAACCTCCCCCTCCTGGGTTCAAGCGATTCTCCTGCCTCAGCCTCCAGAGTAGCTGGGATCACAAGGATATGCCACCATACCTGGCTGATTCTGTATTTTTAGTAGAGACGGGGTTTCTCCATGTTGGTCAGACTGATCTCGAACTCCCAACCTTAGGTGATCCGCCCACCACGGTCTCCCAAAGTGCTGGGATTACAGGCATGAGCCACCGTGCCTGGCCTCATTTCCTTTCTTTCCCTTTTCTTTCTTTCTTTCTCTTTCTTTCTTCTTTCTTTCTTTCTTCCTTCCTTCCTTCCTTCCTTCCTTCCTTCCTTCCTTCCTTCCTTCCTTCTTTCTTTCTTTCTCTTTCTTCCTTCTTTCTCTTTCTTTCTCTCTCTCTCTCTTTCTTTCTTTCTCTTTCTCTCTCTCTTTTCTTTCTCTCTCTCTCTCTTTCTTTCTTTCTCTTTCTCTCTCTCTCTCTCTTCCTTCCTTCCTTCCTTCTTTCCTTTCTTTCTTTTTTTTTTTTTTGTCAGAGTCTTGGTCTGTGGCCCAGGCAGAATACAGTGGTGCAATCTCAGCTCACAGCAGCCTCTGCCTTCCGGGTTCAAGCAATTCTCCGACCTCAGACTCCTGAGTAGCTGGAATTACAGACACACACAATCATGCCGAGCTAATTTTTATATTTTTAATAGAGAAGGGGTTTCACTATGTTGGCCAGGCTGGTCTCAAACTCCTGACCTCAGGTGATCTACCCACCTTGGCCTCCCAACATGCTGGGATTACAGGCATGAGCCGCTTTGCCCAGCGGTCTAATTCATTCTCATTCAGCAAATAGTTATTGCTGGGCTCATGCCTGGTAATCACAGCATTTTAGGAGGCTGAGGCAAGAGGATCACTTGAGCCCAGGAGTCTGAGGCTGCAGTAAGGTATGATCATGTCACTGCAGTCCAGCCTGGGTGACAGAGAGACCCTGTTTCTGAAAATGAAAAAAAAAAATTTAAACCCACTTATTGAGGCTGGGCAAGGTGGCTCCCAGACACAGAGCAAGACTCTGTCTCAAAAAAAAATTAAAAATAAAAGAATAAAATTATTTACAGAGAATGTGTACTCATGTAATACAAAAAAGACAAGTGAAATTATGTGTTGAGGCCAGACGCAGTGGTTCATACCTGTAATCCCAACACTTTGGGAGGCCAAAGC
>NW_026659457.1:0-3524 GCF_009828535.3 Hylobates moloch | reverse complement strand
ACTGCTCAGTGAAATAAAAGAGGATACAAACAAATGGAAGAACATTCCATGCTCATGGGTTGGAAGAATCAATATCGTGAAAATGGCCGTACTGCCCAAGGTAATTTATAGATTCAATGCCATCCCCATCAAGCTACCAATGACTTTCTTCACAGAATTGGAAAAAGTACTTTAAAGTTCATATGGAACCAAAAAAGAGCCCGCATCGCCAAGTCAATCCTAAGCCAAAAGAACAAAGCTGGAGGCATCATGCTACCGGACTACAAACTATACTACAAGGCTACGGTAACCAAAACAGCATGGTACTGGTACCACAACAGAGACATAGATCAATAGAACAGAACAGAGCCCTCAGTAATGATGCCGCATATCTACAACTATTTGATCTTTGACAAACCTGACAAAAAGAAGAAATGGGGAAAGGATTTCCTATTTAATAAATGGTGCTGGGAAAACTGGCTAGCCATATGTAGAAAGCTGAAACTGGATCCCTTCCTTACACCATATACAAAAATTAATTCAAGATGGATTAAAGACTTAAATGTTAGACCTAAAACCATTAAAATCCTACAAGAAAACCTAGGCAATACTATTCAGGACATAGGCGTGGGCAAGGACTTCATGTCTAAAACACCAAAAGCAATGGCAATGAAAGCCAAAATTGACAAATGGGATCTAATTAAACTAAAGAGCTTCTGCACAGCAAAAGAAACTACTATCAGAGTGAACAGGCAACCTACAGAATGGGAGAAAATTTTTGCAACCTACTCATCTGACAGAGGGCTAATATCCAGAATCTACAATTAACTCAAACAAATTTACAAGAAAATAACAAACAGCCCCATCAAAAAGTGGGCAAGGGACCTCAACAGACACTTCTCAAAAGAAGACATTTATGCAGCCAAAAAACACATGAAGAAATGCTCATCATCACTGGCCATCAGAGAAATGCAAATCAAAACCACAGTGAGATACCATCTCACACCAGTTAGAATGGCCATCATTAAAAATTCAGGAAACAACAGGTGCTGGAGAGGATGTGGAGAAATAGGAACACTTTTACACTGTTGGTGGGACTGTAAACTAGGTCAACCATTGTAGAAGTCAGTGTGGCGATTCCTCAGGGATCTATAACTAGAAATCCCATTTGACCCAGCCATCCCATTGCTGAGTATGTACCCAAAGGACTATAAATCATGCTGCTGTAAAGACACATGCACACGTATGTTTATTGCGGCACTATTCACAATAGCAAAGAGTTGGAACCAACCCAAATGTCTAACAACAATAGACTGGATTAAGAAAATGTGGCACAGATACACCATGGAATACTATGCAGCCATAAAAATGATGAGTTCATGTCCTTTGTAGGGACATGGATGAAACTGGAAAACATCATTCTCAGTAAACTATCGCAAGGACAAAAAACCAAACACCGCATGTTCTCACTCATAGGTGGGAATCGAACAATGAGAACTCATGGACACAGGAAGGGGAACATCACACTCTGGGGACTGTTGTGGGGTGCGGGGAGGGGGAGGGACAGCATTAGGAGATATACCTAATGCTAAATGATGAGTTAATGCGTGCAGGAAATCAACATGGCACATGGATACATATGTAACAAACCTGCACATTGTGCACATGTACCCCAAAACCTAGAGTATAACAATAATAAAAAAAAAGAGAGAATTAAATGTTTACTGATTGGGAAGGAATAAATGAAAGTGTCTGTTTTCAGGTCACAAGATTATCTGTGTAGGAAATAGGAAATTGTTCACAAACTAATAAGTTTGTGCTGGAAGTAATAGGTGATTAGAATTCAGTTGAAGGATATTAAGTTAATAAATAGTCAATCACTTTGCTATGTAACAGCAGTGAATGAATAAGTGGAATTTGAAATCAAAAACTCAAAATATTGTACATTAATACTCACAATAAATGAAACAGATATGACTTATAAACTATCTATAAGATCTATATGAGGAAAAACGACAAAATTCTGATCAATCAAAGGATTGTCTATTCATGTTTTCGCACACTTTTTGATAAGATTGTTTTTTCTTTAATAATTTATTTGAATTCCTTGTAGATTCTGGATATTAGTCCTCTGTCAGATGTAGAAATGGCCAACAAAAATATGAAAAAATGCCCAACATCACTAATGATCATGGGAATGCCAATCAAAACTACAATGTGCTACCACCTTACTCCTGCATGAATCGCCATAATAAAAATATAATAGATGTTGACATGAATGGGTGAAAAGGGAACACTACTACACTGCTGGTGGGAATATAAACTAGTGCAGTCACTAGGAAAAACAGTGTGGAGATTCCTTAAAGAACTAAAAGTAGAACTACCATTTGATCCAGCAATCCCACTACTGGGTATCTAACCAGAGGAAAAGAAGTCATTATATGAAAAAGATAGTGGCACACATATGTTTATAGCAGCACAATTCACGATTGCAAAAATATGGAACCAGCCCAAATGCCCATCAATCAATGAGTGGGCAAAGATATTGTGATATATATAAAGAATATATATATAAAGAAATTGTGATTATATGTAATGGAATAGTACTCATCCATAAAACGGAATGAAATAATGGCATTTGCAGCAACCTGGATGGAACTGGAGACTATTATTATAAGTGAAGTAACTCAGAAATGGAAAACCAAACATTGTATGTTCTCACTTATAAGTGGGAGCTAAGCTATGAGGATGTAAAGGCATAAGAATGATATGATGGACTTTGGAGATGGGGTAAAGGGTAGAAGCAAGGGGACAGATAAAAGAGTACAAATTGGATTCAGTGTGCACTGCTCAGGTGATGGGTGCACCAAAATCTCACAAATCACCACTAAAGAACTTAGTCATGTAACCAAATACGACCTGTTGCCCTAAAACCTATGGAAATAAAAAATTAAAATAAAATAAAGCAAAATAAAATAAGCCACATTGCAAAAAAATCAAAAGAAACCTACATAAATGTAGAAATAGTCCATGTTGATAGGTAGACTCAATATTGTTAACATGTCAGTTCCTCCCAAATTTATCCATCCATACAATTCAATCCCAATCAAAGTTATAGCAGGTTATTTTGTGGATATCAGCAAACAATTCTAAAGTTTATTTGGAGGAGCAAAAGACCAAGAAGAGCCAACACAATATTGAAGGAAAATAGCAAAGTTGGAGACTGGCACATCTGTGTTTAAGTCTGACTATAAAGCTAGAGTAATCAATGGAGTGTGAAGAATAGACAAATAGATCAATGGGACAGACTAGAAATTCCAAAAATAGACCATATTAAATATAGTCAACTGCAAGCTGTTGAGGGGGGTCATGCCTGCAATCCCAACTACTCAAGAACCTGAGGCAGGAAGGTTGCTTGAGGCCAGGAATTCAAAACCAGTCTGAGCAACAGATGAGATTCTCACCTCTAAAAGAGGAACAAAGAAGAAGAAAGAAGAAAAGAAGAAGAAGAAGAAGAAGAAGAAGAAGAAGAAGAAGAAGAAGAA
>NW_026659456.1:0-3525 GCF_009828535.3 Hylobates moloch | reverse complement strand
AGGATAATACGAGGAATTTCACAAGGTGTAGAAACCCTGTGACATAAGGAGTGACATCCCCCTAGCATACGATGAATAATATTAAAGGGAACATAGCCCGTGTGGCAATCAAAGTAACTTCCCCTTAGGAGACTGAGAATAACACCCCACGGTGTACACACATTATAATATTCTTATTATTGTCCCGCTAGGATATTGTGAATAATATCGCAGTGTGCAGAGTCCTGTGACATGAAGATGAACATTCCCCTGCATTACGGATATAGCAGGGTGTATATCCCCTGTGACTTTAGTAGTGGCATCTTCCCAGAATACGGAAAATCATGTCCCAGGGTGTCAACCAAGTGTGGCAGTAGAGAAAACATCCCAGGAGTAAAGGATTAACAGGGCGCCGCCCGCGATGGGGGGAGTAATATCACCCCCCTCTCCCCCCTGGATATTACGAGCCACATCGCAGGGGGGCGAGGGGGCCCCCCGGTACTAAGAGCCAGCGGGGGAGACGGGCTGGCTCTTACTCGCCGTATCGCAGGAGGTGTCTACAGCCCCTGCGATCTTAGGAGTGATATCATCCTCTCCCCCTGAATAGAAGAAACAATATCACAGGAGGATGTACACCCCCTGCGATATTGGAAGTAACATCATTTTCTCCCCCTAGGGATATTGGGAACAATATCAGAGTGGGTGTCGACAGCCCCTGCGACATTGCCGCCACTAACTTCCTCTCCCTCCCAGGATAGAAGGAACAATGTCACAAGGGGGTGTACACCCCCTGCGATATTGGGGGTATTATCTTCCTCTCCTCCGCTGCCTATTAGGAACAATGTCACAGAGGAGGTGTACATCCCCTGCTATACTGGGAGTGATAGCATCCTCTCGGTCCGTGGATATCAGGAACAATATCCCTAGGGAATGTACACCTCCTGCAATATTCAGACTAATATCATCCTCTCGCCCCCTGGATATTAGGATCAATATCACAGGGGTGGTGTGCACCCCCGGCGAAATTGGATGAAATATCGTCCTCTCCACCTTTGGATGTTAGGGACAGTATCACGGGGGAGGTCTCCGCCCCCTGAGATATTGGGAGTCCTATCATCCGCTCCCAACCAGGATATTAGAAACAAGATGACCGTAGGGATGGATATCCCACCGCGATATTTTCAATAATGTCACCCTCTACCCCCTGGCTACTAGGAGTCACATCATAGAGGGGTGTACAATTTCTGCGATACTGGGAGTCATATCCTCTCCCCCAAGGATATCGGGAACAGTTTTATTAATTACTAATATTAATAAATACAATAGCAATCAATAGCAATCATCGATATTAATAATCACAGTAGAGAGAGTAAAGCTGAATAAGGATTAAAAATATTAATGATTACTATTAATAGCAATATCACTATTAATTATAAAATAATGATATCAGTAATGAATGTTACTGAAATCAATCATAAGTGATGTTGGTAATAAAACAATGATAAATATTAAGATTAATAACTAATATTAAAAATGACATTAATAGTAATAATTCTAATCATGCATAATCCTCTCTTTAAAATAATCATTAATGATTAATAACGTTATACTATGAATTAATATTACCATTGATAGTTATTAATGAGACTGATGTTTAATAATTCACAATATTATGACTCCTAATACCGCAGGAGGTGTACACCTGCCTGTGATATTTTTCCTAATATCCAGGGATGGAGAGCATGATATTAGTTTTAATATCGCAGTAGATGTACACTCACCCTGTGACACTGATCCTAATATCCAGCGGGTAGAGTATGACATGACTGCAACATAGCAATGAATGTACAGCCACCCGGTGATATTGCTCCTAACATTCACGGAAGAAGCATATGACGTTACTCCCAATATCGCAGGGAGTGTCCACCCCTTCTGTGATATTGTTCCTAGTATCCCGAGGAGGAGAGGATGATAATAATTCTAGCATCGCAGGCTGTGTTCACCCACTCTGTGATATTGTTATTAATATCCTGAAAGGGAGAGGATGATGTTAGTCCCCATAATAGATAGATATTCTTCCCCATAATAGGGCAGGAGGTGTACATCCACCCTGTGATATTCCTCCTAATATTCAGAGGCCGAGAGGTTGATATTACCCCCAGTATCGCAGGAAGTGTACAAGCCCGTGTGAGATGGTCCTTAATGATATTCCAAGGCGGAGGGGGTGATATGACTACATGTATCGCAGAAAGTGTACACCCCCCAGGGATAAGGTTCCCATGATCCTGGACGGAAGGGGCTGATATTACTTTAAATATCACAGAAGGTGGACACGCCCCCACTGAAATTGCCTCTAATTGCAACGTGGGAGAGGAGGACGTGACACCTAATATCGCAGGGAGTAGAAACACCCTTGTGATACTGTTCTTAATCTTCATGGAGGAAGAGGATGATATTACTCAAATACAGACGGGTGTACGTCTTCTGTACAAAGACGGTGAACACCCGTCTGTGCAATAGTTGATAATTTCCAGAGGGGGAGATGATATTAGTCACAATATGGTAAACAGGCTGTGAGTCCACCGCGGGTCCTCAGAGCCAGGGGGGGCGAGAGGGGCTTGCTTTCAGTCCCCGCCTCGCGGGGGGCGCCTCGCCCCCCTGCCTCTCCCGCCCTGCATATTACGAAAAATTTCACAGAGTGGGTGTACGCCTCCTGCGATATGGGGGGTAATATCATCTTGTCTTGTTTTGGATAGTAGGAACAATATCACACGGGTTTGTACACTTTCTGTGGTATTGGGAGTAATATCAACCTCTCTGCCTTGGAATATTAAGAACAATGTCACAGAATGGATGTACACCCCCTGCGATATTGGGAGTAATAGCAGCCTCTCCTCTCCGTGGATGTTCGGAATCATATCCCAGGGTGGCTGCACACCTCCTGCTGTATGCACCCTATTTGTAATCTTTTATCCCTCGCCCCCCTCCCTATTAAATAATAGACAAAAAATAATGGGTTTAGAATAAATGAGTTCAAACAAATTGTCAAACATATGTGGGAAAATTGGAATCAGTTTCTGAGGAAAAGCAAAAAACTCAACAGAAATGCTCATAAAGCATCATCCCTTCATGGCTAGAGCTGCCAGGACACCAGAACACCAAAATCAGCTAGGGAAATTTTGTAGAAGTCCTAGATGTACTAATTGTTCTGTGAATACCCAGAGATGTAATTGTAACTGTTACCTGCATGTAAAGTAAAGATGAGAAGGCATTGGTCATGGTGGCAGCTACCTCAGGAGTTACAAAGCAGACGTGGTTCCAGGACAGTATATGTCAGGGCAAAGGAGTCCTCTGAGGCTATTAGAAGCTGGTCATGGCACAGACATTGTAAGTCAGATGGTCTCATTACTTTCAATGACGAAAGCAAAATTGCTTTTGCATCAGCCTAATACAACGGCCTGGAAAGAGCACAGGAAACGTCCCTGTGGTGTTAGATGGAGACCTCTGATGCAGCACAATTCCTTCATCCCCTTCTCCAAAACCCCC
>NW_026659455.1:0-3525 GCF_009828535.3 Hylobates moloch | reverse complement strand
TTAGAGTAGGGTAAGAAGTAAAATTCTAAAGTTTAATAGTAGAGTATGGTGAGTAGTGTCAGTATAGTGAGTAGGGTGAGTTTAATATTACAGTAGGGTGAGTAATGTTTCCAACACATAGAGATGATAAATACTCAAGATGATGGATACCATAAATACGATGACTTGATCATTGCACATACTATGAATGTAACAAAACATCACATGTACACCATAAATATATACAAATATATCAATAAAAAATAAAAATAAAAGTGGTACAGCATGGTAATGGCATAAAAACAGACACATCAACAAATGGAACAGGATAAAAATCCCAGAAATAAATCCACGTATTTAGTTATTTGATTTTCTATGAAGTTGCCAACAGCACACAATAGAGAGAACACATAGTCTCTTCAATAAATGATGTGAGGAAAACTGAATATTCACAGGCAGAAGAATAACATTAGGTGCTTATCTCACACAACATACAGAATCAACTCAAAATGGATTAAACATTTGAACTTAAGAACTGAAACTTTATTTTCTTTAAAAGTTTTGAAATAATTAATATTTGTATAGAGATGGGGTCTCGCTATGTTGCCTAGGGTCTAGAACTCCTGGGCTCAAGCAATCCTCCTGCTTCGGCCTCCAAAAGTGCTGGGCTTACAGGTATGAAGCACCACACCCAACCCTTAAAAATTTAAAACTACTAAGAAACCGTAAATGAAAAGCATCATGACATCGGTCTCAGCAATGATTTCTTGGACATGGCCTCGTAAGCACAGACAGCAAAAACACAAATAGACAAAAAAGATTCCATCAAGCTTCTATACAGCAAAGAAAACAACTAACAGAGTGAAAAGACAATCCATGTAATAGATAATATTTGCAAACTATGCATCTGCTAAGTGATTAATATCCACAACATGTAAGAAACTGAAACAACTATGGTAGGACCAGGGATGCTGACACGTAGATGAGATCACAGTCTACCGCTACACTTCTCAGCGCAATGGACTATGAGTTCTTCTATATGTCAGCATCCCTGGTCCTACCATATTAGATACTTGAATACATGTCTGTTTAGTAAATGAATAAGTAAATATTGTCAAGTAGGTGACAGCTTTGTGACTGTGGGTGATTAACCTATTTGGAAGAGGACCCCCAGGAAGCAATTAGTGATATGAGGGATAAGCCCTGCTACCCAGGGAGAAGAGGTTGACAAGCACCAGCCAGGTCTCCAGCAAAGCAGGTTAAATTTCAGAATTGGGATATAAACAGAAGCCCAGTTTTTCTTTTCTTTTTTTTTTTTTTTTTGAGACGGAGTCTCGCTCTGTCACCCAGGCTGGAGTGCAGTGGCGCAATCTCGGCTCACTACAAGCTCCACCTCCCGGGTTCATGCCATTCTCCCGCCTCAGCGGAGACTACAGGTGCCTGCCACTGCGCCCAGCTAATTTTTTGTATTTTTAGTAGAGACGGGGTTTCACCGTGGTCTTGATCTCCTGACCTCGTGATCTGCCCGCCTCGGCCTCCCAAAGTGCTGGGATTACAGGCGTGAGCCACTGTGCCCGGCCTCAGAAGCCCAGTTTTTCAAACCAGTCCAGCATAATGAAGGTCTCAGAGAAAGCTGCAGCTTGATGGGAATATGAGGGACTACAGACATTGGCTGAGGTCATATGAAAGCACAAGTATATTCAGGCACTACTTGTTGGTGAGATCCAGGAACCTAATGATTCTGCAAAGGGTAGAAAGGGCATCTGAGAACTGGGGGAGCTAAACTTCTAGGCCAGGGTTTGAGAGGCCAGATGGCTAAAGAAGCAAGGTGGATCATGAAGGTCAGTATTGCAGCAAGCAAAATCTCAAGCAGAGTCCAGAAGACAAACCCACACGGATTGAAAAGCAGTATCTGCTATTTGAAATTTACTTTCCTCATCTGGAAAATGGAAATAAAATATCACTTAATGGGACTGTTTGTTGATACTATGTGATATACGAGTAAGTTTTTATCACAGTTTCCAGTGTCCAGTAAACAGTGAATAAATGCTATTTTCCTATGTATTTTCCCCCTTTTACCATCATTAAATCTACTTTAAGTCCTGAGTTTAGCCAATATTTGACATTTGCAAGTTAAAAACATGGACTTTTTCATAAAACTTAAAAATAAGATGTCATGCTTTCTTAGCATAAATGTTAATGTTTCTCTCAGTGATATATGAATATAGGGTTGAGTCTCTTACCATTTCAGTACAGAGAAAGCTTAAAATGAATAATAGTCTCAGAAAATATACTGGGATTTATTTCCTATGGTCCCTGAGGGAATAACTAGGACTACAGTGTCGAAGTGACAAAGCAATAGGTTTTGATTTAATGTAAGAAAAATCCTCTCTAACAGATAGCTGGCCAATGATGGAATGAGCTGTTTTAAGATGTAACAAGTTCTCAGTCACTGCACGTGTTCAAAAAGTGCTTGTATATGCTCTAAACCCCTTCTTATTCTGATATGCTATGAATGTATTAGTGTCACGTGTGTGTGCACACCTGTGTGTGTGCACACCTGTGTGTGTGCACACCTGTGTGTGTGTGTGTATAACCCTGAATTCTATATGATTCCAATCATATCTTTTATCTATTAGCCTTTTGAAAGCGAGCATCATGTCATATTTATCTTGGCCTTACAATAGCAGATGCCCGATAAATGGCTATTAAAGTGATCAATTTCCTACCCTATGCATAACATTATTTCTGCTCTTTAAAAGAGCATATTTCCTGTTTGAAGTAGCATATGCAGATTGAAGATGAGTTGATTCCAACAAACTGCATTGTTTCAACTAAAAATGTCTTAAATCTTTTATGCCCAATAATCCCTAAATACAGAAACCTAAAGCACACTAAATAATAATAATTCTAAAAGAGCAAATAGACTGTTTGAATATTATTTTGCCAAGATGTATCTGTACAAATGCGTGTATGTGTGTACATACACACACAAACACGTATACCTTCATAGAAGAGCAGAGTTTACAATATATATTGAAACCTTTATAACATGTAGAAATATAGAGTAGTATATCCTATTATGTATGTTCCTGCTTTATGATAATAGCATTCTGATAGCCTTATAGGAATATGTGAGGCTTCAATATTGAAAAGGTTCCAAATACACAAGGATATCAACAACTGAAGGTTATTTACAAGAGATGTTCTAGTCATTTTTTCCTGTGGTATAGTTACCTAGAATGCAACATGTATTTTATTTCCTTCAGTAAGCTTTCCAAATATGAAAACCAGAAGGACACATATAGCAGTGAATGAAATTGACATTCACTGTCATTCTTCTAGCATTGAGAGTGATAAGAACTAGACAGAATGAAAAAAAAATTATAGCTGGCATCCTGGTAAAAGGAACAAACATGTTCACTGTGATTTGCTTCCTGGAAAATTTATAATCAGGAAGAAATAAAGGATTACTAGGTGAGTCTGAAAAGAGAAATACGGTGTCCTTACTATTAATACATATGCTTTTTATGAATTGTGCATTTT
>NW_026659454.1:0-3525 GCF_009828535.3 Hylobates moloch | reverse complement strand
CCATCTCAAAAAAAAAAAAAAAAAAGGAATGAAGTACCAATTTATACTGTTATGTGGTTGAACCTCAAAAACATTATTCTAAGTGAAAGAAGCCAGAAACAAATGGCTACATAGTGTATGACTCTATTTATACCAAATGGACAAAATAGGCAAATCCATGGAGACCAAAAATAGTTCAGTTGTTGTCCCAGGCTGGGTGCTGAGACAAAATGAGGAACTACTGGTAATGGGTACAGGGTTTCTTTTGAGAGTGATAAAAATGGTCTAAGATCGATCTGGGTGATGGCTGCACAACTCTATGAGTATACTTAAAACCATTAAATTATATACTTTAAAACGGAGAGTTTTATGGTATATGAACTCTATTTTAATTAAAAAGTTAAAAAGAAAAAAAACCCATTTCAAATTTCAAAGACAGGCTGAGGCTTGTAAGTGACAGGGTCCCAATCAACTTGATAAGGTGACAGCCCATGGAATTTCCAGATCTTCAACTACACTAGGCACAGAATGAAACCTCCTGCTTTGTTTCCTAAAGTAGACATGCTGGCCGTGAGACCAAAGTTAGTTTTGACCATGATTTGTATATCACAAAGACCGAGGGGCTGTGTCAGCTGCTGCTCCATCTCAAAGAGTGTTGCCTTGTCACAGCCCTGCCTTGCTCACCCCACCCTTGGGCAGGACAGCCCAGCACCCGCCTCAGACCACTTGTTCACACGATTTGCAGCACTCGAGGGAGATTTAGTATTGTCAGACCCGCCACTTTGAGAAGAAATTGGTAGGGGGGGCAGTTAGGGCAGGGACCTGGCATTCGTAAGTGAGGCCACTAAAAAGGAGCAAGATGGCTTCAGGGAATTAAGATGGGATCTTCCCTATTCCAGCCACAAGCCAAAGGCCAGAGCTCCCAGTTTTCACTGTATTCTGAAATGGAAAGCTGTCAAGAATTTAGAACAATACCTTCCACCTCACTTCCAAATCCTCACCCTTCCCAACATGATGTTTACTAAAACCTCAGAGGTACATTTCATGTCTTAGTTCCCCAGCTGGTTTTCTGAGTTTCTTAAATGTGGGTTTTAGTTTCATTTATGCATTTGGGATTCCTCTAAACCAAGATTTTCTTTGTAGGTTGTTTTTCATAATGCTCTAAAAATTTAAAACCCCTATCAGAGGTCTCAGCTGCTGAACATACACATTAGGGTCTGAGACAGATACACGGCATGCCTTTCTCCCATTCTGGGCTGAGGCTCCCGGAACTCAGCCTCTTTTCTCCCTCCCATGTCTCAGCATCTCCTACAACTCTCAGTCTCATCCAGAGTGAGCACTGGGGAGCTATTCAATGAGTCTGACACGTTAGAGCCCAAGGTTTCAGAACAAGTAGCACCCACCAGCTTCTAGAATGAAGCCACTGCTCCTGTCGGGCCTAATGCTGAAGATCCCAACACTTACTTGTGTCAAGACATTATCACAAATGAAACCCACAACTCCGTGGTATATAACCAGCTTCACAGAACATGCAGTATACCCAGTAGTTTATGTGACAAAGGAAAAAGTGGTTCCTCTTCAGAAATGTCCCTTTCACAGCCTTACCTTAGTGTTTTCATACTTCTCAGAGGAAGGATGATAAGGTGGAAAAGACCAGCTATATGGAGAATCATCGGTATGGTTAGAAGATATCCCTTGGAAAAAAAAAGGTGGTTAAAACATGATGAGTCTTTCAACACCCCACTCCCCATAATTAAAACTCTGTCAACAAACGGGCAAGCGGAACCTCCCTTCTTTGGGGCTCAGTTTCCTCATCTACAAAAGTCCCCTCTAAAGCCAAACTCTCTAGTTTCTATTTGAGAACTAAGCATCTGACTTCCTGGTCCCTAAGCCCTGATGATTTGTGCTAGGCTCTGTGGAAGGGACCCACAAGGACAAGATCAGTCAGCTCCTTAGAGCCCATGCGGAAACCTATCTCTCACCCTATGAAGGAGGCAGCAGAGGCATCAGCACCACCAGGGAGCCGATGAGGGCAGGAGAGGGAGACTCAGGGAAGGTATGTGCCTTACCTGATGTTAACCAGATATTAGATGAGGGAGCCAGGACTCAAAACCATGTTTTAGAACTCCAAGTTCAAGTGCTCATTCATGAAGCAGAAACCCACCCTTAAGCTTAGCAGTTTATAGTTTATTTGTGAAGACAATATAACAGCAGTGGAAACTAAGGAAGGACTGCCAGCTTTCAAAGCATCGAAGTGCCAAGTGGGGGATCCTCCAAGCACAGAGGTTATTGTGAGTCAGGTGAGGACTGGCAGGGAGGACTTCTAGAAGCCAGTGAGGCCTGTGAGGGATCTGAAGGGAAGTGCTGCCTATAGTGGTTAGCCGGGAGTGGAGGGGATCACAGGCAGAACCTCACGAGAAAGCATCAGCAGCAGTCACACAGTGGGACTCCAACAGGGAGCACCAGAAGAGGCAGGAATGGAGAGACAGAGGGCAGCGGGTGGAGGGCCTATGAAGACAGCAAGCACTGTGGAAAGAGCACACAGGAGGCCAACAACCACAGGTCCAAATCCTGATGCTGCCTCTTAGCATCCTTGCAACCTCTGGCAAGCTACTTGGCTCCCATGAGCCTCCATGTCTTCCTTGGGAAATGATGATGATGATAAAAACCCACCTTGCTTGCTGCTGGGAGGATTAAAGGAGTGGCCAGCATGGTAAACGGTACATACCTGGCACTCAGTGGTGGCTACTGTCATCTTGAAGCAGGCCCAATGCTAACAAAAAAAGATCTTGAGAACAAAGACTCAGCTGAAAAATGTGTTCCCACAAGGGCTGCAGGGAAAGGTTTATTCTCTGGGAAGGACATGGTGCTTAGAGCCTGATGCCAAAATCGAATCATCAGGAGGGAGGAGGTCAAGCAACATCACTCAGTCTTTGCCTGGTTTCCCCTCCCAAAGCACAACCTCCTCCCTCTGCTGTTTCCTCCTCTCTCCAAAATCAGCACTTCCCTCCAGCTGCATTTGGGCAAGGAGTGTGGTAATGAGAACACCAAGCTGGTGTAACCACTGAGCAAAGGGAAAGAGACTGAAAACATTCGTCATTCCCAAATGATAAGCATTATTGTCCCTATGGTGCGCTTGTCTTCCAATACTTTTTTCTCCATTTTTTTCTCAAATACTCATGCATTACTTCTATAAATAAAAAGTTTTAAAGTTTGTTTGCTTTTCACCATCCCCATATTGACATTAAAGAAAGCCAGTTTATCAGGCAGCATTTGAGGTGAGGAATGTCCATCTCTGGGACCCTGTAGGTCCTGGGTACCAGATTACACTCATCTTTCTGACCTAATTCACAGAGTAGATAGCAGCCCCCACCTAAGCACAGCCCCCTCACTGGGCAATAAGTCCGCAACAGCAATGCTGGCCACATGGGAGGCCCTCAGGTGTCCTCACCCCACCCCTAGGTTTACTGACAGGTACCCTGCAGGGAATTGGGGGGGGCCCAAGCTGGACTCCACCCAACACTGCCACCTCCCCAGCCTATGTCC
>NW_026659453.1:0-3525 GCF_009828535.3 Hylobates moloch | reverse complement strand
GTATACGTAAAATGGTTAAAATGGTGTATTTTATGTATATTTTACCACAATAAAAAAAAATACCAGAACTAGGTACTACTATAACTTAAGTTACAGGATGAGAGGAGTTGCTTGTTTTTCATTTCCCACAGTTTGTACAATAAAAAAGGGACTTTCTGACACTGTAGGAACATGACAAAACTTTAGCAATAGAAGATAACAATTTAATATGAATTAATTAAATATATTTATTTAATGATTTCAATATTCATTAATATAAAAGACTAATTTTGGCCAAGCGTGGGCTCACACTCACAATCCTAGCACTTTGGGAGGCTGAGGTGGGAGGATCACTTGAGGCCAGGAGTTCAAGACCATCCTGGTCAACATAGTGAGATCTCATCCCTACAAAAAAAATAAAAATTAAAAAATTAGCTGGGTGTGGGTGGTGCACACCTGTAATCCCAGCTACTCAGGAAACAGGTGGGAGGATTGCTTAAGCCCAGGAGGTCAAGGCTGCAGTGAGCTGTGATCATGCAACTGCACTTCAGTCTGGGTGACAGAGCAAGTCCCTGTCTGAAAAAAGCATCAGACTAATTTCAATTCCTCTAAGTCTGTGTCAATAAGAGCAAATATATAATAATATCTGTAACACTTGTTTTCAATTCTCCTATTTACTCATCCAAAGTTGGTATGTATGAAACACATGCTAGCATCCAAATTAGGCTATTTTTAAAAGGAAAATACATACTAGTTATCTTCACTTACCTGTTATTTTGCCTAAAAAGATAGTCAAGTACCATAAAAAGTCCTTTAAGCATTATTTGAGTTGATGCACTAATAATAGGTACTTCTCTTGCCTCCTCTTTACCATAAATTGGTGAGATTTTTTCCTCTTTTTGAAGAACAGCAGAAAAATGTCCCTATAAGAAATTACCATATTAAGTATAGAGGGGTTGGGAGGGAATTGGAAAAAGAAACTTCTCAAAAATATAACGAAACCCAACAAAACAAGCATTGAAATTTTAGGTGAACAGAACTGCTATAGTTTGATAGTCTGACTTCTCCAAATCTCATATTGAAATTTCATCCCCAGTAATGGAGGTGAGGCATATCAGGAGGTTTGGGATCATGGGGGTAGATACCTCATGAATAGATTAACACCCTCCCTAAGTAGAGAGGAGGTGAGTTAGTGCTCTGTTAGTTCCCATGAGAGCTGGTTGTTAAAAAGAGCCTGACACCTCCCTCCCTTCTCTCTCTCGCTTCTTCTCTTGCCATATGATCTGTACAAACCAGCTCCCCTTCACCTTTTGCCATGAATGGAAGCAGGCTAAGGCCCTCAAAAGCAGATGCTGGTACCATGCTTCTTGTACAAGCTGCAGAACTGCGAACCAAATAAACCTCCTTTCTTTATAAGTTACCCAGCCTCAGGTATTTATAGCGACACAAACAAAGACAATTATTAACAGCACAATGCTAACAATATATTTTAGATCGCCATATTAGCAAAATTCTCCTCGGAGTCAAAGACTCTTTAATAATAAGTTAGGTATTTAGAAGATTCAATCAGGATATTATTTGGTGCCTTTCAGATGTAAGGAATTAAATACAAATGTAGCAAATGGCTTCTCCAAAAGGCTTTAAAGAGTTGATATGTTGCCTTAAATCCATGAATTATTTCCAGAAAGTAATTCTGATGCTGAGAATAATATGACTACATCACAAGCAAAACTAAATGACTTAAGGAAACAATACATGCTAAATAACAAAATGTATGTTAACTGGCTCTTTGGTCTTTACATGGCTCGTAAGTTTTAATATGGATGAAAGTGTGGACGTTAAAACAAAATTATAAGAAAACAGAAGAGTATGTTCCCCACATTGTAAAAGAGAAAATTTTGAATACTGAAGCAATAAAAGATATCGGTGACAACTCTGATGCCTGACAATAAAATGTGTTCAATGAAAATAAAATGGGGAAATAGGATAAATAAGAAAGATACATTTTAATATTCCGATATATCATGAAACAACACAAATCTATAAGAGTAAAAATCAGCCTTCACTGAACAAAACATTAAAGAATACTAAAGACTTAAAAAAAAAACCAACGAAGAACAAACAAGAAAGACAACATGAACTTGGAAAAATATTCAGCCCTGCAATGAAATACAAATATCAAATTATTCTTTTTGAAAAATGAAGTCCCCTCAGCAACACCTTACATCAATGCTTAATATCCTTCTCCAACACTGGCAATTTACTCTGATAAAATATAGAAAACATAAACTACTAAAGGTGAGGCGCTGTACTAAAAACAAAAGGGCTAAATGAAATCCTACACATTCAATCATTAGAGTACTCCCAGCTCAATTCCAGTTAGGTTACCTACACATTGGCAGCTGGGTTGGGGGGGTAGAAAAATAGAAACCTAAGCAATGGAAAAATAAATAAAAAGTTAATTATGGTTCCTTAGGAAACATACATAAAGCTGTACAAAAATATAATCATGTAAGCTACATGACATTACTATCATGGGCTATAATACACACACGTGATGATATCCATGCTGAATATCAATATAACTATACTGGCAGAATAGAGAGTGAAGAGAGAGAAGAAAGAAGGGCAGAAAAGCAGGAAGTAAAGGAGGAAGAGAGAGCGCATGAGTGAGCGTGTGTGTGTGTGTGTGACAGAGAGAGGAGTGTGTGTGAGTGTCTGCACGTCTAAAGGAGCTAAATCATCATTATACTTAACAGAAAGTCAACAGAGAACATCTAAAATTGAAAACTCAAAAGAAGTAGAACCCACATTATTTTTTTAAATGTGGTTAAATATCAGAAGAAACCACTACAAGAGATAAAAGTGCACTCCAAAGTGAGAATTGGGATTGAGGAGTGGATCAGAGGAATGCTTTTCTCAACAGAACTAATTGACTCTTTAAATTCTATAGGTATACTACTTTGGTAAAAATTCCTAAAAATGTTGATAATCATAATGATGAATTTCTTAGCCAACTAGAATTAGGGCAAATTTCCTTAATCCAATAAAAATAACTATACAAATATATAATAAAAATATATAACATGTTATATATTATTTTATTTAACAGCTCTAATTAAATTTATTTTTAAAATTTAATTGATTTATTTTAATTTAATTAATTTAATTTAATTAATTTTAATTTAATTAACAGCTTTATTGAGCTATAATTCACATGCTTAAAATTTACCTTTTTAAAGTGAGTTCTATGGGTTATTTTCATAGTATATATTTTACATATATTTATATATAATAGTATATATTTTATATTTTATATACATATTTATATAAATATATAATATATAATATATAAAATATATAATATATAAAATATATCATATAATATATAAAATATAAAATATTATCTATAATATGTAAAATATATTAATATAAAATATATATTTATATACTATATATTTTATATAGTATATATTTATATACTATATATTTTATATATATTTATATAAAATATTTATATAAAAAATATATAACATAATATTTATA
>NW_026659452.1:0-3527 GCF_009828535.3 Hylobates moloch | reverse complement strand
GGATTCACAGTTGAATTCTACCAGAAGTAAAAAAAAAAAAAAAAAAAAAGAAGGAAGCTGGCACCATTCCTACAGAAACTATTCCAAAATATTAGGCCAGCATCATTCTGATACCAAAACCTGGCAGAGATACAACAAAAAAAGAAAACTTCAGGCTAATATCCTTGATGAGCATTGATGCAAAATTCTTCAACGAAATGCTGGCAAACCAAATCCAGCAGCATATCAAAAAGCTTATCCACCACATCAAGTAGGCTTCATCCCTGTGATGCAAGTCTTGTTCAACTTACACAAATCAATAAATGTGATTCATCACATAAACAGAACTAAAGACAAAATCCACATGATTATCTCAATAGATGTAGAAAAGGCCTTTCATAAAATTCAACATCACTTCATGTTAAAAACTCTCAATAAACTAGGTATCAAAGGAACATACCTCAAAATAAGAGCTGTATATGATAAATCCACAGCCAATATCATACTGAATGGTCAAAGGCTGGAAGCACTTCCTGTGCAAATTGGCACAAGAAAAGTTTGCCCTTTCTCACCACTCCTATTCAACGTAGTACTGGAAGTCTTAGCCAGAGTAATCAGACAAGAGAAAGAAATAAAGGGCATCCAAATTGTTAAAGAGGAAGTTAAACTGTCACTGTCTCCAGTGGTATGATTGTATACCTAGAAAATCCTAAAGACTCATGTAGAAAGCTCCTAGATCTGTTAAATGAATTCAGCAAAGTTTAAGGATACAAAATCATGTATACAAATCAGTAGCACTGCTATAAACCAACAGTGACCAAGCTGAGAATCAAATCAAGAACTCAACCCCTTTTATAATAGCTGCAAAAAATAAAGTAAAATACTTAGGAATATACCTATCCAAGGATGTGAAAGACCTCTACAAGGAAAAGTGCAAAATACTGCTGAAAGAAATCATAGATGAAACAAACATATAAACATCCCATGCTTATGGAGGGGTAGAATCACTATTGTAACAATGACCATACTGCCAAAAGCAATCTACAAATTCAATGCAATTTCCATCAATATTCCATTATCATTCTTGGCAGAACTAGAAAAAAACTGTTCTAAAATTTATATGGAAGTATAAAAGAGCCTGCATAGCCAAAGTAGGCTGAGCACAAAGAAGGAATATAGAGGCATCACATTACCCAACTTCAAATTATACTACAAGGCTATATTTACCACAACAGCATGATACTGGTATAAAAATAGGCATATAGACCAATGAAACAAAATAGATAATCCAGAAATAAAGCCAAATACTTACAGCCAACTGATCTTTGACAAAGCAAACAAAAACATAAAGGAGAGAAAGGACACCCTATTCAACAAATAGTGCCAGGATTATTGGCAAGCCCACCATATAGAAGGATGAAAGTGGATCCTCAACTCTCACCTTATACAAAAATCAACCCAAGATGGATGAAACGCTTTAAATCTAAGACCTGAAACCATAAAAATTCTAGAAGATAACATCAGAAAAACTTTCTAGACATTAGCTTAGGCAAAGAGTTCATGACCAAGAACCCAAAAGCAAATGCAAGAAAAACAAAGATAAATAGATAGGACTTAATTAAACTAAAAAGCTTCTGCACAGCAAGAAAACTTAGTAAGAATCAGCAGAGTAAACAAACAACCTATAGAGTGGGAGAAAATATTCACATACTGTGTATCTTACAAAGGACTAATATTCAGAATCTACAAGGAACTAAAACAAAGCCTCAAGGAAAAGAACAAACAATCCCATCAAAAAGTGGGCTAAAACATAAATAGACAATTTTCAAAAGAAGATATACAAATGGCCACCAAACATAGGAAAAAATGTTCAATAATGATCAAGGAAATGTAAATCAAAACCACAATGCAATGCCACCTTACTCCTGCAAGAATGCCATAATTAAAAAATCAAAAAATAATAGATGTTATGGTGGATGAGGTGAGGAACACTTTTACACTGCTGGTGGGAATGTAAACTAGCACAACCACTGTGGAAAACAGGGTGGAGATTCCTTAAAGAACTAAAAGGAGATCTATCATTTGATCCACCAATCCCACTACTGGGTGTCTGCCCAGAGAAAAATAAGTCATTATATGAAAAAAACACCTGCACACACGTGTTTATAGCAGCACAATTCGCAATTGCAAAAATATGAAACCAGGCTGGGCACAGTGGCTCAGACCTGTAATCCCAGCACTTTGGGAGGCCGAGGTGGGTGGATCATGAAGTCAGGAGATCGAGACCATCCTTGCTAACATGGTGAAACCCCGTCTCTACCAAAAATATAAAAAATTAGCCAGGCGTGGTGGCGGGCAACTGTAGTCCCAGCTATTAGGGAGGCTGAGGTAGGAGAATGGCGTGAACCCAGGAGGTGGAGCTTGCAGTGAGCCAAGATCACACCACTGGACTCCAGCCTGGGCGACAGAGTGAGACTCCACCTCAAAAAAAAAAAAAAAAAAACCAGCCACTGTCCATCATCGGGTTGATAAAGGAAATGTTATATATATATATGCTATAAATGTTATATATGTAATAAATTTGTTATAAATATTATATATATAAATACATATAAATGTTATATAGATGTGTCTGTGTGTGTTTGTGTGTGTATATATATATATATACACCACTCAATACAACTCAGCCAAAAATAGGAAAGAAATAATGGTATTCCCAGCAACCTGGATGGAACTGGAGACCATTACTTTAAGTGAAGTAACTCAAGAATGGAAAATCAAACATCATATGTTCTCACTTATAAACAGGAGCTAAGCTATGACAACACAAAAACATAAGCATGTTACAGTGGACCTTGCGGACGGTTGAAGCGTGGAAGGGGGTGAGGAATAAAAGACTACACGTTGGGTACAGTGTACACTGCTCAGGTGGTGGGCACACCAAAATTTCAGAAATCACCATTAAATCACTTATGCATGTAACCAAGCACCACCCACTCCCCAAAAACTATTGAAATAATAATAAAACAAAAGAAAACAAACAGAAAACAGGAACATATACACCATGGACTGCTACTCAGCCATAAACAGGAATGAAACTATGTCATTTCAGCAACTTGGATGGAACTGGAGGCCATTATTCTCCGTAAAGTAACTCAGGAATCTACAAGCGAATAGTGCACCATCTCACCTAGAAGTGAAAGCTAAGCTATGGGTCCACAAAAGCATGCAGTGTAGTATACTAAACATTAGAGACTCAGAAGTGGGGAAGGTGAGAGGAGGGTGATGGAGGAAGAAACTGCCTGTTGAGTAAAATGTAAACTAACTGAGTGATAAGTGCACTAAAATCCCAGACTTCAACACTATACAATTCATCTGTGGAATGAAAGACAACTTGTACTCCTAAAGCTATTGAAACACATTTTAAAAAACTTAACAACAGAATAATAATAATAAGCTCGAATTTTAAAACACTAATACGAACTTATTTTGTAAGTACTGATATCATGGAATCTATTGTTCTGTGTGCCATACCTACATTGAATTGG
>NW_026659451.1:0-3528 GCF_009828535.3 Hylobates moloch | reverse complement strand
AGGTCACTATGAAGGTCAATTCATTCATTTAACAAATATTTATTAAATGCCTACTATGTGTCAGATACCATTCTAGGCCTAGGAATAGGGCAATAAACAAAACTAAAAGTCCGTATCCGCATGATGCTTATTTTTAAGGGGCAAGGAAAGACAGTTAAACATTTTTATATATACAAAATGAGTCAGATGGTGACATCTGCTATAAAGAAAAATAAAGCAAAGTATAAGGGAAGAGAGATTGATGGAGGGGTGTATATTTTACATAGAGTAGTCAGGGAAGGCCTCTTGGATGGGATGACATTTGGACAGAAACCTGAATAAAGTACAGGACAAGCCATATGGATATCTGAGGAAATAATACGCACAGTTCCTGGGGTGGGAAGGTGCTTAGATTATCAAGGAATAGGAAACCACAGTGCAGCTAATGCTGAATAAGTAGTATAAAATGAGGATACAGATTATGGAAGGTCCTATAGGCCATGGTAAAGATTGCAGGTTTTATTTTGAGTAAGATGGGATACCACTGGAGAATTTGGAGCAAAGGAGTGATGTGAGCTAACTTGGCTTTAAAAGAATCATTCTTATGTTCATAATGTTAGGTCTCTTTAAAAAAAAAAAAAAAATCACTCTGCTTTACTGCGAAGAACAGAAGACAAAGGTAAACTAGGGAGACCAGTTGGGAGGCCAGGTGATGGTAGTAAAGGCAGTGAGAAGATAAGGAGCTGGCCCCTAGTGGTTTAGCAAAACAGAAAGCATGAGGCAAAAACTGGAGAAAGAAATGGTTCTAGGTCTGGCATAGTGGCTCATGCCTGTAATCCCTGCACTTTGGGCAGATCACTTGAGCCCAGGAATTCAAGACCAGCCTGGGCAACATGGCAAAACCCTGTCTCTACAAAAAATACAAAAACTAATGGGGCATGCTAGTACATGCCTGTAGTCCCAGCTACTTGGGAGGCTGAGGTGGAAGAATCACTTGAGCGTGGGAGGTCAAGGCTACAGTGAGCTGTGATCATGCCACTGCACTCCAGCCTGGGCAACAGAGGTAGACTCTGTCTCCATTAAAAAAACAAAAAATGGTTCTGTTTATATTTCAAAAGTAAAGCCAACAAGTTTTGCTGAAGAATTAACAGCATCTGGCCGGACACAGGCGCCCACACCTGTAATCCCAGCAATTTGGGAGGCCGAGGCAGGCAGATCACCTGAGATCTGGGGTTCAAGACCAGCCTGGCCAATGTGGTGAAACCCCATCTCTACAAAAATACAAAAATTAGCTGGGCATGACGGCAGGTGCATGTAATCCCAGCTACTTGGGAGGCTGAGGCGGGAGAATCATTTGAACCTGGGAGGTAGAGGTTGCAGTGAGCCAAGATCACGCCACTGCACTCCAGCCTGGGTGACAGAGTGAAACTCCATCTCAAAAAGAAAAAAAAAAAAAAAAGAATTAACAGCATCAAAGATTAACTGCAAGTATTTTGGCCTCAGCAACTAAATGAATGGAGATGCTATCAACCAAGAATGGGGAAGGAGCAAGGTGGCAGGCGAGATGCATGATGTGCTTATAGACATGCAAGTAAATATGATGAAAAAATGCTGTGTGAACTAGGAAGCCAAAGACAAATGTTACCTATATTTAATTATTGTTGTTAATATCCTTACCTTAAGAAAGAAAAGCCTTGCTTAAAAATGGTATTGTTCCTCAGGCACAGCACCTACAGCAAAACAGCCATGTTAGGACAATCTTAAGCATTTATAGGCCTCCAAGTATGTCTTCTCAGAGAGGCAAGAAACCCACAGTACACAAACCAAAAAAGGACAAAAAGTCTCTTATCTAGCAAAGAAGCTACCCTACAATTAACACCAAGCATGCAAACAAACCAAGGTCATCATTCTCATTCCACCCACTACAGTAAATGCTCAAAAAACAAAGTCCCCTCCCCACACTGCTTTCTCACTGTTTACCATTTCCAACTTAATCTATTTTTTTCTAATATCAATCAATTATTACTATGCATCTGCCATGCACAGCATCATGAGAGGGGCTTTATTAAATCTTCTTTAATTCTGAAAACACTGCAAGACAATTTCACAAGTAAAGCAACTGAGACCCAGAGGGATTATATTCCAAAAAATTATACCTAATAAGCTGCTAAGAGGACTGACTTAATGGCCAGGTGCGGTGGCTCATGCCTGTAATCCCAGCACTTTGGGAGGCTGAGGCGGGCGGACCACAAGGTCAGGAGTTCAAGACCAGCCTGACCAACATGTTGTCTCTACTAAAATTACAAAAATTAGCCGGGCGTGGTGGCACATGCCTGTAATTCCAGCTACTCAGCAGTATGAGGCAGAAGAATCACTTGAACCCAGGAGACAGAGGTTGCAGTGAGCAGAGATTGCGCCACTGCACTCCAGCCTGGGCCACAGAATGAGATTCCGTCTCAAAAAAAAAAGATGACTGACTTACTACAAAACCTATGCCTCTATTACAGTACACTGTCTCTCTCAATAACAGTGATAGGCTGGGCACGGTGGCTCATGCCTATAATCCTAGCACTTTGGAAGGCCAAGGTAGGTGGATCACGAGGTGAGGAGTTCAAGACCAGCATGGCCAAGATTGTGAAACCACGTCTCTACTAAAAATACAAAAATTAACCAGGCATAGTGGCGGGCATCTGTAATCCCAGCTACTCAGGAGGCTGAGGCAGGAGAATCCCTTGAACCCAGGAGGCGGAGGTTGCAGTGAGCCGAGATCTCGCCACTGCACTCTAGCCTGGGCAACAGAGCAAGACTCTGTCTCAAAAAAAATTAAAAAATAAAAATAAAAAATGACAGTGATGATGATACTTCACAATGGAGGTAAGAACAAAAAAACAAATATAATGATAGCAAATGCAGCCTCGATCTCCTGGACTCAAGCAATTCCCTTGCCTCAGTCTTCCAAACAAACGTCTGTTCTTTTGTTTGTTTGTTTGTTTTACAGGAAAGAAACAAAAAAAAGTCTGTTCTTAAGGTCCCATAACATAAAAAGAAACTCCTGCCCACTATGGATAACAATTTTAATTCTTTCAACATGGATGTATGAAAACTCTAGTGTGCAAAAACAAGGAAAATCTGAGAAACTATCAGTCAAGAGGAGCCTACAGAAAAGATGATGACTAAATAAAATATAACATCCTGAATGGGATCTGCAACAGAAAAAGGACACTAGAGAAAAAGTAAGGAAATCTGAATAAAGTACGGACATTAGCTAATATAATATACCAATATTGGCTCATTAATTATAAAAAAAAAAAAATCACACTAGGCCGGGTGCGGGGGCTCACACCTGTAATCCCAATACTTCAGGAGGCTGAGGCAGGCAGATCACTTGAGGCCAGGAGTTCACGACCAGCCTGGCCAACATGGTGAAACCCCATCTCTCCTAAAAATACAAAAATTAGCCAGGGGTGGTGGTGCGTGCCTGTAATCCCAGCTACTTGGGAGAAGGCTGAGGCAGGAGAATCGCTTGAACCCAGGAGGCAGAGGTTGCAG
>NW_026659450.1:2222-3528 GCF_009828535.3 Hylobates moloch | reverse complement strand
TAATATGTAGGGGAAGGCAACAAAAACTGCCACAGTTAGAATACTCCTGATGCTGGGAGTATGAAAACAGGAAAAACAAAACAAAACTGCTCTTGAAGGTGAAGGAGGAATATCACTGAGCTCACCAACACAGCCAGGAGAAGAACAGAAATGTGAGAAGGCTACATTCCTGAGACCCTGAGAAAAAGCACCTGCATAAGACTGAGATGAAATTACCCACCCTAGTTATAATTGAAATCCCAAAAAAAAGAGGGAAAAATAATGGAGCAAAAGAAATATTTTTCAAAATAACTGCCAAAAATATTCTAAAAGAAGTGACAGAAAATCAAACTTCAGATATAGGAAACTCAGAAAATGTCAAATAGAACAAAAAGAAATACGAATTACATCTTCAAAAAATCTTTAAAAAATTAACTCTAAATTTTATATCTTGATCCAAATATGTAGAGATATAAATAGGTTATAATCAAGATATGGAGAAAGCCATATCATGGAAACACTAAAATAAAGCTGTGGAAGGACTACATTGATACTAGACGCAAGAGAGTTCAGAACAAGAAGAAGCATCAGAGATGAGAATATGTAATATAATAATCAATTCTCAAGAAGATGTAAACATCCTACTAATTAGGGTATGCAGCTAACGACAGAACCTCCAAATACATGAGGTAAAACATGAAAGAAATCAAAGGTGAACTAGAAAAATCCAAAATTATATTTGCAGACTTCAACACTTTTGTCTTAGTAATGGACAGACTAGGCACAAACTCAGTAATCATATGGAAGATAAGAAAAACAATATCACCAACAAGACATCCAATCTTCAATGGCAGATACACTTTCCTTTCAAGTGAAAAAAAACCAGTATGGCATATTCTCTAACAAACACAGAATTTCTAATATTTGCGGTCTTCCTTCCTTCGTTCAATCTTCCTTTCGCTTCTCTTCCCTTCCCTTGCCTTCTTCCTTCCTTTCTTCTTTTCCTCTTTCTTTGCTTTTCTTTCTTTTTTCTCCTTCCTTCTTTCCTTCCTTCTTTCTTTCCTCTTATTCTTCCTTCCCTCCTCCCTCCCTTCCTTTCTCCCTCCCTTCTTTTCTTCCTTCTTTTCTCTTATTCTTTCTTTCTTTCTCACTTTCTTGCTTTCTTTTTTTCTCCCTTTCTCCCTCCCTTCTTTTCTTCCTTCCTCCCTCCCTTCCTTTCCTCCTTTTTCCTTCCTTCCTTCCTTCCTTCCTTCCTTCCTTCCTTCTCCTCTTTATTTTCTTTGTTTCTTTGCCTTCCTCCCTTTTACCATTCTCTCTTCCTCCTTTC
>NW_026659450.1:0-2122 GCF_009828535.3 Hylobates moloch | reverse complement strand
TCTTTCCTTTCTTTTCTGTCTTTCTCTTATTAAAATTCATATTATTTAAAAAATTAAGAGAGGGAGGCAGAAAAATAAAGAACACTTTAATCTGCAGGTAAATAGATTATGTCTGCTGTAGACAAAATAATGGCCTCCCAGAAATGTTCATGTCCTAATTCCCAGAGTCTAACATACAAATATGTTAGGTTGCATGGCAGTGGGAAATCAGATTTCAAGTGAAATTAAGGTTGCAATAAAATGATGGAGACATTATCTTAAACGGATGGGTTCAATGAAATCACGAGCTTCCTTATAAGTGAAAGAAGAAGGCAGAAGAAAGGCAACCATGGAGGTGGTGGCATGAGAAATTACTCAACATCACTGACTTTTAAGATACAAGAATGAGGACCCAGCGCAGTGGCTCACGCCTAATCCCAGCACTTTAGGAGGCCGGGGTGGGTGGATCACGAGGTCAGGAGATCGAGACCATCCTGGCTAACATGGTGAAACCCCATCCCTACTAAAAATACAAAAAATTAGCTGGGCATGGTGGCACGTGCCTGTAGTCCAAGCTACTCAGGAAACTGAGGCAGGAGAATCGCTTGAACCCAGGAGGCAGAGGTTGCAGTGAGCTGAGATCGTGCCACTGCACTCCAGCCTGGGTGACAGAAGGAGACTCCATCTCAACAACAACAAAAAAGAAGATATAAGAATGAGGTCATGTTCCAAGGAATAAAGGTGGCCTCCGGATGCTCAAAAAAATCAAGTACATAGATTCTGCCACATAGCCCTCAGAAAGACTGCAGCCCTGCCCAAAACTTGATGTTAGCCCTGTGAGTCTCATTTAAATCTTCTGAACTCCAGAACTGTAGGATTAACAGTCACTTTATTGTAAGATATGAAGTTTGTGGGAATTGGTTACAGCAGCAAGAGGAAGTTTATATTGTAATTGTATCATGAAAATGAGAACCATAATTTACAACTGCTTTTAATACTGCACTTGGATGTTTGAAATCAGGTACATGGAAATGATCTCTATGTGTATGAGGGCGGATAGCAAATTGAAGCCAAAATAATGCAAATGCAAATCTTACACTCATTTGCATGTAGGTTTAATTTAATCTTTGAAATTAAAATGAAATTAAAGGATTATCATATTTTGATGAAATTAGACTAAAATGAACAATAACAAAATAAGCACTTATATTCTTTATATGGTCAATAAAGAAGTGATAGTGGAAAAAACAAGAACAAATGAAGGTGATGATTTAGGAAGTTGGAAAGTTAGCTTAAACTACAAAATGGTATATACCTAGTGAACACTTAGACACATTAATTGATGAATTTCAGCTTTTGGCTTGGAGAGAGCATAAAATGAGAGCAGCTGAGGTTTGCAAATTTGTAATCTCCTTGTGGAAAAACAGGGGAAAAGGCATTTCACCATAATAAGATTAATCTACTAAAGAGTCAAGACTTGATCTATTTGTCCTTGTAATTCCAAAGCTAATTCAAATACTGATTTGATGTATTGTGTTAACAACCATTGCTGGTTATCATCGCATACCTGGCATTCTCTTTCATCTGATATCTAAAATATTTGGTAATTCCTGGACTTTCTCTTTTCAAACCCAGTACGGTTTAATTTCCATCTTAGAACAGTTGTCTTTGAGAAATTCTTCCCTCTACTGCATCTGTGAATGGGCACAGCATGGTTACATATATACTGTCGCCCCAGAGAACATTTGTTAAATTAAAGCCAAAGTTTAAAGCAACAGCTTTAACTCACCGGTTTTACACATTTTTTTCCTCCCCAATAGCCACAGCAATATTGATACCCTCACACCTTTGAACCTAAAGCTTGGTGTTGTCTATTTTTCAGGTGCTGTCACCTATATGATCTCAGTAATTTAAAAATCAGCTTCCAGCCCATATGGTGGCTCATGCTTTTAATAGCAGCAGTTTAAGAGGCTGAAATGAGAGGATTCTTCGAGCCCAGGAATTCAAGAGCAACCTGGGCAACATAGCAAGACCCAGTCTCTATCAAAAGGTAAATAAAAAGGGTAGGCATGGTGATGTGCACCTGTTGTCCTAGCTATTTGTGAGGCCAAGGTGGAAGGATTGCTTGAGCTTGGGAGGTTGA
>NW_026659449.1:0-3528 GCF_009828535.3 Hylobates moloch | reverse complement strand
TGAGACAGGGTCTCACTGTGTCACCCAGGCTGAAGTGCAGTGGTGGTATGATCTCTGCTCACTGCAACCTCCGCCTCCCGGACTTGAGGGATTCTCTTCCCTCAGCCTCCTGAGTAGCTGGGATTACAGGTGCGCACCACCATGGCTGGCCAATTTTTGTATTTTTAGTAGAGACGGGGTTTCATCATGTTGTCCAGGCTGGTTTCGAACTCCTGGCCTCAAATGATCTGCCCGACTCGGCCTACCAAACTGTTGTGATTACGGGCGTGAGCCACTGTGCTGGGCTGACGTACCAATTTTTAAAAACCCATTGTTTTTGTCTTCTCTTGATAGAATTATAATCTCCATAAGATCAGGGATCTTTGCCTGTTTTGTTTATTCCTGTATCCTCAAAGCCTGAGATGATGCCTAGAACATAGTAGTAGTTCAGCAAGTATGTGTTAATTGAATGAATATGCTTCACTTCTCATTTGTTCTTCTAAAAATACCACTGCCTAACATACTTTAACTATTTGGCATACGTCTTCAAGTGTACTGCTTTATGGCTACCCCAAAGAAAGACAACCTAAAGTTTTGTGAATAGTCCCATTCAACTCCAAGTGCAGAATGTCTGCAATCTTATTTTTCCAATACATAAAACTGAAAATGTTAAAATGTATCCCTAAACATTCTATATAAAATATTGGGAGAAGAGAAAACAAGAGTATGATACAGTAAAAGGAGAAATTCAGGTAGAAAGTATGACTCTTGCTTAGGTAACTAGTCACAAGGCAATAATTGGTAATTATAATATTTTTCCTAAAATATCCATTTTGTATATATATATTTATATTTTATCTCAGTTAATGGTGGTATTTTACTTGGTTTACTAAACCTTCAATCCTGAGGGGTCTAAGCCTGTGTGATGTAATAATCTTCCTTTAGCTTTTAAAAAACATTTTGGCTGGGTGTGATGGCTCACACCTGTAATCTCAGCACTTTCGGAGGCCAGTCTCAGCACTTCGGGAGGGTAGCTTGAGGCCTAGGCAACATAGTGAGACCCTGTTTCTATGAAAAATAAAATTAGCTGGTCATGATGGCACTTGCCTATAGTCCTAGCTACTCAGGAGACTGAGGCCGGAGGATTGCTTGAGCCTATTAAGCCTGCAGTAAGCTATGATCACACCACTGTACTCCAGCCTGGGTGACAGAGCGAGACCCTGTCTCATAAAACAAATAAATAAAACCATTTTTATTCCACCACAAAAATGAGCATGAAAAAGATTTTAAAAATTGAAGTGTAACACACAGAAAAGTAAACAAAGTAACTTCCACTTCTGGAAATGATGGAGTAATTGATACTGCACCTACTCTCTCCCCATAAACAACTGTAAAACTAACCAACATATAATGAGGCAACTATTTTGAGACATTGCACAATAAGTACTCTAGGAGAACAATCCCTGAGAAAAGAAAGTCACACGAGGAGAGGCCCATGTTCACTCAGTTCTCTGACTAGGGGCAGTTTTCGGATTGTAGCACAAGAAGGTGAAGTTCAAACAGCACACTGTTCTCACTGGACAAAGGAAGCAAAGATCACAGTTCGGGTTTTGAAGAGGAAGGACATAGTGTCCCCCGGATGGTGGTGTGGGGGTTCCCTGTGGGTCTTTTTAAAAGTTTTTTTTTTAATTTTTGAGATGGGAGTCTCACTCTGTTGTCCAGGCTGGAGTGCAGTGGTGTGATCTCGGCTCATTGCAACCTCCACCTCCCAGGTTCAAGTGATTCTCCTGCGTCAGCCTTTCGAGTAGCTGGGACTATAGGCGTCCGCCACCATGCCCGGCTAATTTTTGTATTTTTAGTAGAGATGGGGTTTCGCCATGTTGGCCAGGCTGGTCTTGAACTCCTGACCTCAGGTGATCCACCCACCTCGGCCTCCCAAAGTATTGAGATTACAGGTGTGAGCCACCATGCCCGGCCCCTGTGGGTCTTTTAAGAAAATTTAAATTTGTGAGAGAAAAACATCTGAACATCAGGTACAGTCTGATCCACAAAGATTCAACAGTATGTCACTGCCCAGGTGTGGTAGCTGACATCTATACTACCAGCACTTTGGGAGGCCGAGGCAGAAGGATCACTTGAGGCCAAGAGTTTGAGACCAGCCCTTGAAACAGTGAGATCCCGTCTCTGCAAAAAATTTAAAAATTAGCCGGTGTGGAGGTACATGCCTGTAGTTCCAGCTACTTGGGAGGCTGAGGCGGGAGGATTGCTTGAGCCTGGGAGTTCGAGGCTGCAGTGAGTGTGGTTGTGGCTCTGCACTCCAGCCTGGGTGACAAAGAGGGAGACCCTGTCTCAAAAACAAAAAACCCGAAAAAATAAAAAAACAGACCCCCAAAACAAACAAACCTGTCATAACTCATTCCTGGACTATCTTAGCAGTTTGCAGGAGAAATTCCAGGTGGAGCATCAGCTGAACATTTATCTAAATTCATAAAGTCATCTAACCTGAGTATTACACAATACATCATGACTACAAACTACAAAATAGGCAATTTAGGCCCCTTTTTATTTATCCATTTATTTATTTTGAGATGGAATTTCGCTCGTCACCCAGACTAGAATGCAATGGTGCAATCTCAGCTCACTGCAACCTCCGCCTCCCGGGTTCAAGCCATTCTCCTGCCTCAGCCTCCTGAATAGCTGGGATTACAAGCGTCTCCCACCATGCCTGGCTGATTTTTTTGTATTTTTAGTAGAGACAGAATTTCACCATGTTGGCCAGACTGGTCTCGAACTTCTGAACTCAGATGATCCACCTGCCTCGGCCTCCCAATATGCTGGGATTACAGACGTGAGCCACCGCGCCCGGCCAGGCTCCTTTTTAAAAATGAAAAAAAAATTCTATTACAGGCTTATTTTGAGCATTTTCAGTTGGATGATAGCTTTGTTTTTACTCGCAATTGATAGCAACAGAATACCTTCTCAAGTATCTATAGGCAAAATATGTTACTTGTGTGATGTTTGCATCCCGAAGTGTACTTCGACGTATATGAGTTCACATGAGATAATGAAACCACTGTGACAAGATCCTGGCCGATGATCAAGACTTGGATACTTTTCATATTTAAAACATTTACAGCAGGGAGCCAGGCGTGGTGGCTCGCGCCTGTAATCCCAGCACTTTGGGAGGCCGAGGCGGGCGGATCACAAGGTCAGGAGATCGAGACCAGCCTGGCTAACACGGTGAAACCCCGTCTCTACTAAAAGTACAAAAATTAGCCGGGCGTGGTGGTGGGCGCCTGTAGCCCAGCTACTCGGGAGGCTGAGGCAGGAGAATGGCATGAACCCGGGAGGCGGAGCTTGCAGTGAGTGGAGATCGTGCCACTGCACTCCAGCCTGGGTGACAGAGCGAGACTCTGTCTCAAAAAAAAAAAAAGAAAAAAATTTACATCAGGGAAAAAAGCAAGAACATACAGAGAAGCAACACCATTTTTTTTCTTTTTTTTCTTTTTTTTTTTCCAGATGGAGTTTCGCTCTTGTTGCCCAGGCTGG
>NW_026659448.1:0-3528 GCF_009828535.3 Hylobates moloch | reverse complement strand
CATTCCATTTCAATTCATTCCATTTAATTGCATTCCACTCCATTCCCTTCCATTCCACTCCACTCCGCTTCACTGTAATCCACTGCATTCCATTCCATTCCATTCTATTCCACTCGAATCCAGTCTACTCCACTCCACATTACTCGACACCACTCCACTCCATTCCATTCCTCTCCACTCCACTCCAGTCTGCTCCTTTCCAATCCACTCAATTCCGCTAAGCTTCACTCCACTACACTCCACTCCATTCCATTCCTTTCTACTCCATTTCACTAACTGCACTCCACTCCACTCTAATCCACTCCATTCAATTTCATTTGATTCCATTGCATTCCATTCCTTTCCTTTCCCTTCATTCCATATCATTCCACTCCACTCCACTCCAATCCACTGCACTCCACTGCTTTCCATTCCATTCCATTCCATTCTATTTCATTCCACTAGAAACGACACCACTCCACTCCTCTCCAATCCATTCCATTCCTTGCCTTTCAACTCCACTCCACTCCAATCTATTCCATTCCATTCCATTCCACTCCACTCCTCTCCACTCCAATCCATTCCATTCCTTTCTACTCCATTCCACTACACTGCCCTCCACTCCAGTCCATTCCATACTATTCCACTCCATTCCATTCCGTTCCATTGTATTGCATTCCATTCCCTTCCATTCCTTTCCATTCCACTCTACTCCACTCTGATGCACTGCATTCCATTCCATTCCGTTCCTTTCCATTCCACTCGAATCCACTCTTCTCCTCTCTACTCTACTCCACTCCGCTCTATCCCAGTGAATTCCTTTCCTCAACAATCCACTCCACTCCACTCCATTCCTTTCTCCTCCATTCCACCACACTGCCTTCTACTCCACACCATTCAATTCCATTCCATTCCGTTCCATTCCTTTCCATTCCATTCCATTTCATTCCACTCCATTCCATTCCCTTCCAGTCCATTGCATTCCATTGCCTTCCACTCCACTCCAATCCACTGAATTCCATTCCACTCCATTCCATTCCATTCAATTCCAATCGAATCCACTCCATTCCACTCCAATGTACTCCACTCTACTTCATTCCGTTCCTTCCCATTCAACTCCTCTCCTCTCCACTCCACTCCATTCCATTCGCCTCTGCTCCATTCCACTCCTCTCCACTCCACTCCATTCCTTTACACTTCATTCCACTACACTGTACTCCACCCCACTCCATTCCATTGAATTCTATTATATTCTTTCCATTGCATTCCTTTCCTTTCCATTCCCTTCCATTGCATTCCATTCCACTCCACTCCACTCCACTCAAATCCACTGCATTCCATTCCATTCCATTCCATTCTGTTCCATTCCACTCGAATCCACTCTACTCCACTGCCCCCCAATCCACTCCCTTCCACTCCACCCCACTCCATTCCATTCCATTCCATTCCACTCGAATCCACTCCACTCCACTCCATTCCATTTCTTTCCATTCCACTGAACTCCATTCCACTCCATTCCATTCTATTCCATTCCATTCGGTTCCATTGCATTCCTTTCCATTCCATTCCATCCCACTCCACTCCATTCCACTCCACTCCTATCCACTGCATTGCATTCGATTCCATTCCATTCTATTCCATTCCACTCGAATCCACTCTACTCCACTCCACTGCACTCCTCTCCACACCATTCCATTCCATTCAACTCCTCTCCACTCCACTCCATTCCTTTCTACTCCATTCCACCACATCGCACTCCACTCCCCTCCATTCCATTCCATTCCATTCCATTCCATTCCATTCCATTCCATTCTATTCCATTCCAATCCATTCCTTTCCTTTGTGTTCCATTCAATTGCTTTCCTTTCCATTCCATTCCATTCCATTCAATTCCTTTCCATTCCATTCCACTCCACTCCGATCCACTCTATTCCGCTGCATTCCATTCCATTCCATTCCATTCCAATTGAATCCACCCTACTACACTCCACACCACTCCACTCCATTCCATTCCTTCCCATTCCACTTCACTCCACTCCATTCCAATCCACTCAGTTCCACTCAACTTCACACCACTACAATCCACTCCATTCGATTCCTTTCTACTCCATTCCACTACACTACACTACACTCTGCTCCAATCCATCCCATTCCATTTTATTCCATTCCATTGCACTCCATTCCATTCTTTTCTCTTCCATTCCATAAATTCCAGTCCAGTGCGTTCCACTCCAATCCACTGCACTCCACTCCTCTCCTTTCCATTCCATTCCATTCCACTCGAAATCACTCCACTCTACTCCACTCCACTCCAATTCATTCCATTCCTTTCCATTCTACTCCACTCCACTCCATTCCTTTCCATTCCATTCTACTCCATTCCACTCTACTCCATTCCACTACACTGCACTCCACTCCACTCCATTGCATTCCATTCCATTCCATTCCAATCGAATCCAATCTACTTCACTCTACTTGATGTCACTCCATTCCGTTCCACTGCATTCCACAACACTCAACTCCACTCCATTCCTTTCTACTGCATTCCACCACACTGCTCTCCACTCCCCACCATCCATTCCATTCTATTCCGTTCCATTGCATTCCACTTCATTCCATTCCCTTCAATTCCATTCCATTCCTCTCCACTCCACTCCACTCCCATCTACTGAATTCCATTCCACTCCATTCCATTCCATTCAATTCCATTGCACTCGAATCCACTCCTCTCCACTCCAATGCAATGCACTCCTCTCTACTCCATTCCATTCATTCCCATTCAACTCCACTCCACTCCATTCCATTCCATTCTTTCCACTCCAGTCCACTCCCTTACTTTCTACTCCATTCCACTACACTGCACTCCACTCCACTCTATTCCATTCCATTCCATTCCATTGCATTGCATTCCATTCCATTCCCTTCCATTCCATTCCATTCCACTCCACACCACTCCATCCACTCTAATCCACTTCATTCCATTCCATTCCATTTCACTCCTCTCCTCTCCTCTCCAATCCACTGCATTCCATTCCATTCCACTCAGATCCACTCCACTCGACTCCAGTCCGTGACATTCTATTCCTTCCCATTCAACTCCACTCCACTCCATTCCATTCCACTCCACTCCACTCTACTCTGTTCCTTTCTACTCCATTCCACTACACTGCAATCCACTCCACTCCATTCCATTCCATTGTATTAAATTCCGTTCCATTGCATTGCATTTCATTCCATTCCCTTCCATTCCATACCATTCCAATCCAATACACGCCAGTCCACTGCATTCCATTCCATTCCATTCCATTCCATTCCATTCCATTCGATTCCATTCCATTCCACTCGAATCCACTCTACTCAACTCCACTCCACTCCACTATTCTCCACTTCATTCCACTCAATCCCTTTTCAGTCCTCTCCACTCCACTCCATTCCATTCCAATCCACTCCACTCCATTCCATTCCACTCCACTCCGTTCCACTCCTCTCCACTCCACTCCACTCTTTTCCACTCCATTCCACTACACTGTACTCTACCCCACTCCAGTC
>NW_026659447.1:2223-3529 GCF_009828535.3 Hylobates moloch | reverse complement strand
TAATATGTAGGGGAAGGCAACAAAAACTGCCACAGTTAGAATACTCCTGATGCTGGGAGTATGAAAACAGGAAAAACAAAACAAAACTGCTCTTGAAGGTGAAGGAGGAATATCACTGAGCTCACCAACACAGCCAGGAGAAGAACAGAAATGTGAGAAGGCTACATTCCTGAGACCCTGAGAAAAAGCACCTGCATAAGACTGAGATGAAATTACCCACCCTAGTTATAATTGAAATCCCAAAAAAAAGAGGGAAAAATAATGGAGCAAAAGAAATATTTTTCAAAATAACTGCCAAAAATATTCTAAAAGAAGTGACAGAAAATCAAACTTCAGATATAGGAAACTCAGAAAATGTCAAATAGAACAAAAAGAAATACGAATTACATCTTCAAAAAATCTTTAAAAAATTAACTCTAAATTTTATATCTTGATCCAAATATGTAGAGATATAAATAGGTTATAATCAAGATATGGAGAAAGCCATATCATGGAAACACTAAAATAAAGCTGTGGAAGGACTACATTGATACTAGACGCAAGAGAGTTCAGAACAAGAAGAAGCATCAGAGATGAGAATATGTAATATAATAATCAATTCTCAAGAAGATGTAAACATCCTACTAATTAGGGTATGCAGCTAACGACAGAACCTCCAAATACATGAGGTAAAACATGAAAGAAATCAAAGGTGAACTAGAAAAATCCAAAATTATATTTGCAGACTTCAACACTTTTGTCTTAGTAATGGACAGACTAGGCACAAACTCAGTAATCATATGGAAGATAAGAAAAACAATATCACCAACAAGACATCCAATCTTCAATGGCAGATACACTTTCCTTTCAAGTGAAAAAAAACCAGTATGGCATATTCTCTAACAAACACAGAATTTCTAATATTTGCGGTCTTCCTTCCTTCGTTCAATCTTCCTTTCGCTTCTCTTCCCTTCCCTTGCCTTCTTCCTTCCTTTCTTCTTTTCCTCTTTCTTTGCTTTTCTTTCTTTTTTCTCCTTCCTTCTTTCCTTCCTTCTTTCTTTCCTCTTATTCTTCCTTCCCTCCTCCCTCCCTTCCTTTCTCCCTCCCTTCTTTTCTTCCTTCTTTTCTCTTATTCTTTCTTTCTTTCTCACTTTCTTGCTTTCTTTTTTTCTCCCTTTCTCCCTCCCTTCTTTTCTTCCTTCCTCCCTCCCTTCCTTTCCTCCTTTTTCCTTCCTTCCTTCCTTCCTTCCTTCCTTCCTTCCTTCTCCTCTTTATTTTCTTTGTTTCTTTGCCTTCCTCCCTTTTACCATTCTCTCTTCCTCCTTTC
>NW_026659447.1:0-2123 GCF_009828535.3 Hylobates moloch | reverse complement strand
TCTTTCCTTTCTTTTCTGTCTTTCTCTTATTAAAATTCATATTATTTAAAAAATTAAGAGAGGGAGGCAGAAAAATAAAGAACACTTTAATCTGCAGGTAAATAGATTATGTCTGCTGTAGACAAAATAATGGCCTCCCAGAAATGTTCATGTCCTAATTCCCAGAGTCTAACATACAAATATGTTAGGTTGCATGGCAGTGGGAAATCAGATTTCAAGTGAAATTAAGGTTGCAATAAAATGATGGAGACATTATCTTAAACGGATGGGTTCAATGAAATCACGAGCTTCCTTATAAGTGAAAGAAGAAGGCAGAAGAAAGGCAACCATGGAGGTGGTGGCATGAGAAATTACTCAACATCACTGACTTTTAAGATACAAGAATGAGGACCCAGCGCAGTGGCTCACGCCTAATCCCAGCACTTTAGGAGGCCGGGGTGGGTGGATCACGAGGTCAGGAGATCGAGACCATCCTGGCTAACATGGTGAAACCCCATCCCTACTAAAAATACAAAAAATTAGCTGGGCATGGTGGCACGTGCCTGTAGTCCAAGCTACTCAGGAAACTGAGGCAGGAGAATCGCTTGAACCCAGGAGGCAGAGGTTGCAGTGAGCTGAGATCGTGCCACTGCACTCCAGCCTGGGTGACAGAAGGAGACTCCATCTCAACAACAACAAAAAAGAAGATATAAGAATGAGGTCATGTTCCAAGGAATAAAGGTGGCCTCCGGATGCTCAAAAAAATCAAGTACATAGATTCTGCCACATAGCCCTCAGAAAGACTGCAGCCCTGCCCAAAACTTGATGTTAGCCCTGTGAGTCTCATTTAAATCTTCTGAACTCCAGAACTGTAGGATTAACAGTCACTTTATTGTAAGATATGAAGTTTGTGGGAATTGGTTACAGCAGCAAGAGGAAGTTTATATTGTAATTGTATCATGAAAATGAGAACCATAATTTACAACTGCTTTTAATACTGCACTTGGATGTTTGAAATCAGGTACATGGAAATGATCTCTATGTGTATGAGGGCGGATAGCAAATTGAAGCCAAAATAATGCAAATGCAAATCTTACACTCATTTGCATGTAGGTTTAATTTAATCTTTGAAATTAAAATGAAATTAAAGGATTATCATATTTTGATGAAATTAGACTAAAATGAACAATAACAAAATAAGCACTTATATTCTTTATATGGTCAATAAAGAAGTGATAGTGGAAAAAAACAAGAACAAATGAAGGTGATGATTTAGGAAGTTGGAAAGTTAGCTTAAACTACAAAATGGTATATACCTAGTGAACACTTAGACACATTAATTGATGAACTTCAGCTTTTGGCTTGGTGAGAGCATAAAATGAGAGCAGCTGAGGTTTGCAAATTTGTAATCTCCTTGTGGAAAAACAGGGGAAAAGGCATTTCACCATAATAAGATTAATCTACTAAAGAGTCAAGACTTGATCTATTTGTCCTTGTAATTCCAAAGCTAATTCAAATACTGATTTGATGTATTGTGTTAACAACCATTGCTGGTTATCATCGCATACCTGGCATTCTCTTTCATCTGATATCTAAAATATTTGGTAATTCCTGGACTTTCTCTTTTCAAACCCAGTACGGTTTAATTTCAATCTTAGAACAGTTGTCTTTGAGAAATTCTTCCCTCTACTGCATCTGTGAATGGGCACAGCATGGTTACATATATACTGTCGCCCCAGAGAACATTTGTTAAATTAAAGCCAAAGTTTAAAGCAACAGCTTTAACTCACCGGTTTTACACATTTTTTTCCTCCCCAATAGCCACAGCAATATTGATACCCTCACACCTTTGAACATAAAGCTTGGTGTTGTCTATTTTTCAGGTGCTGTCACCTATATGATCTCAGTAATTTAAAAATCAGCTTCCAGCCCATATGGTGGCTCATGCTTTTAATAGCAGCAGTTTAAGAGGCTGAAATGAGAGGATTCTTCGAGCCCAGGAATTCAAGAGCAACCTGGGCAACATAGCAAGACCCAGTCTCTATCAAAAGGTAAATAAAAAGGGTAGGCATGGTGATGTGCACCTGTTGTCCTAGCTATTTGTGAGGCCAAGGTGGAAGGATTGCTTGAGCTTGGGAGGTTGA
>NW_026659446.1:0-3529 GCF_009828535.3 Hylobates moloch | reverse complement strand
TTGAGACTGAGTTTTGCTCTTGTTGCCCAGGGTGTTGTGCAATGGCATGATCTCGGTTCACTGCAACCTCTATCTCCTGGGTTAAAGTGATTCCCCTGCCTCAGCCTCTCAAGTAGCTAGATTACAGGCGTGTGCCTCCACACCCAGCTAATCTTGTATTTTTAGTAGAGACAGGGGTTTCACCATGTTGGTCAGGCTGGTCTTGAACTCCTGACCTCAAATCATCCACCCGCCCTGGCCTCCCAAAGTGCTGGGATTACAGGTGTGAGCCACCACGCCCAACCGATAATCAGACATACTTTCAACAAATATTTATCAAGTACCTACTATGGGCCAGGCACTATTTATTAGATTCTGGAAATAGAGCCATATAAAAGACAGAAAAGGTCCCTCACCTCTAGGACACTTCCTCCTAGCCACTAGCGTCTAGTGGAAGAGCCAAGCAATAAACACACCATAAAACTGATATATAAGATAATGTCAGATACCAATAGTTACAGTATTATGAACAAAATTTAAGAAGGTGAAAAGGTAGAGGTAGATGGGGCAGGGATACTCTTTTAGATAGAATGGTCAGGAAAGGGGTCTCTAAAGTAGCGTCATTTGAGCAGATATGTAAGGGACAAGATGGAAAGGGTCATCCAAATGCTTAGCAGAAAAGCCTTCCAGACAGAGACAACCACAGCAAGTGCAAAGGTCCTGAGGTAGGAACAAACTTTGCATGAAGAAGCAAGATCAGTGGGCTGAGCCATAGTTCTCAGGGCATCATCAATGCCCCCTAGAGGGCATTTTGAAAATGTAACTGAGCACTTTTAGTTTTCTAATTGTTCCAATGATTGGAGGATGCTACTTGGAGGGCGGGGAACAGGAAAGACCATACTTAATTTTTTTTTTTTTTTTTTGAGACAGAGTCTCGCTCTGTCGCCCAGGCTGGAGTGCAGTGGCATGATCTCAGCTCATTGCAACCTTTGCCTCCTGGGTTCAAGAGATTATCCTGCCTCAGGCTCCCAAGTAGCTGTGATTACAGGCATGCACCATCACACTCAGCTAATTTTTTTTTTGTTTGTATTTTTAGTTGACATGGGGTTTCACTATGTTGGCCAGGCTGCTCTCGAACTCCTGACCTCAGGTGATCCACTGGCCTTGGCCTCCCAAAGTGCTGGAATTACAGGCCTGAGCACTGCGCCCGGCCCATACTTCATTTTGTTTGGGACTTTCTCAAGAAATGTTCACCAGGCAAGGATGTGAAGAAAAGGGAACCCTTGTGCATTGTTGGTGAGAATGTAAATTAATACAGCCATTATGAAAAACAGTATGGAGGTTTTTCAGAAAACCAAAACCAGAATATGACCCAGCAATCCAGCTTCTGGGTATATATCCAAAGGGTAGCCAAAACCCAAGCAGAAGAGTTTCGACATTAAAGCCCTCACAACCTCTGCTTCCTGCACCTGTGACTGTGCTCCCAGCACATGGCTTACACATGGTAGGATGTTAAATGGATGAAGTAATATGTGGTAGATCTTAGAAAAGTTAATCTTTGTAGAAAGAATTCTAAATGCAATTATATTCAAGATTTACAGGACATTTCAGTATAGTCTTAAACTTGGTCGAAAACATGAAAACAAGAAAATCAGTTACTATATGAAATTAAAAGAAAATTAGACGGGCATGGTGACACATGCCTGTAGTCCTAGCCAATCAGGAGGCTGAGGCAAGAGAATCACTTGAGCCCAGGAGTTCAAGGTTGCAGTGAACTGTGATCATGCCACTGCACTCCAGCCTGGGTGACAGAACGAGACACTGTCTCTAAGGAAAAAAATAAAAGAGGCAATCAACTGTAGAAATGTACAAGAAACACACACTGTTTGGAGGCTAAAGGTGCTTTGCTACTTCTGCAAAGATTGCTGGTCTTTAAATGCCAGGGAAGAGTCATCTGAGACAATCAAACACTTAGGAGTTCCGCTTTACAATTCTTTCTTCTTATCAGATATTGACAAGGATTCTTTGCTTGACCAAACTATAGTTGGGTTCCTGAATATTGTCCTTGGCTCATCTGTGCACTTTCTTGTAAAATCCAGTTTTAGTAATGAACACTGATAAGGCAGTTTAGTAAGAATACCCCTCCTTCCCCGTTGATGTCTGATCACCCTCAATATCTGATTGGATTCCTCATCACCCACCATCACCCAGGGGATGTCTGATCACCCTGGCCTGTCTTCAGCAAATGTCCTGTTAGGTCTGTTCAGCCAGAAATCCCCTTCCTCCGATGTTGGTTTTCTGTTTGTTTGTTTGTTTTTGTAATTTTTTAATCCACTGACCCCCATCCTACTCCTTAACTACAAGTTTCCACTTACCCAGGCTATATTCAGAGTTGAGCCCAATTTCTCTCACCTACTGCAATATCCCATTGCAGTGATCCCTATACCTATCATGGTGGTCCTAAAATAAAGTCTTCTTTACCATGCTTTAACAAGTGTCATTGACTTCATTGATATATGAACTAAATACTAGTAACAGAAATTGACTGTGAAACTCTATTGGACTTTAAGAAAAACTATTCTCAATGAAATTATGGTCAAAAGTGTCTATTATTCTCCAAATTCACCAAAAGTATAAGAAGAAACTAGCTGGTGACTAGATTATTTATATAAATATAGAGTAGCGCTGCTGCTATGAGCAAAGAACTGGGTCTCGCAGTCTCACTTTCCTGAGATAGCTCAAAATCTTACTCTATGAAGTTTGCTAGCATTCCAGCAAGGACTTGAGCTGCAGGGGTCCTCTCAGCAACTGGACATGCTTCTTTCAGACTGTGCGTAGCAGCTCCTTACCTTGGGACTTAAAGACCCATTGAATGCTTTTTGGCACCCCCTCCATGCTGGAACAAAGCCTACTGAATGCATGTGTCCAGGCCTCTCCCACTGCTTTCACTCTTGGTACACTTTACCACTCCTCCCACCACCACTACCACCTAAGGGGACAGGAAGGGGAAAGTGAAACCCTCCTGTATCACAGTGGCTTCTAGACCATAACATTTGCCTCACTCCAGCATCATGATTCTGGAACCGTCTCCCCACATCACAGGTTCATCAGCCAGTGGAGAATGGGAGTGACTTGACTGCAAAGTAAGGAGCCTTTAGGATTCAAACCATATTCATAGCCTTGTAAGTGAAGCCAGCGTGGCACAGAGAAAGCATCCATTAGTCAAGCACTCCAGCTCTTATTATTGCTTCTTCTCCTTAATCATAGCATAGAACCCACATTTGGGATTCTGTAATTCATTCATATTGGCCCCAAATTATAGGTCCACCAAGTTACAGATCAGAAGTGCTCTCATTCATGTATGCTACAGATCAGAAGTGCTCTCATTCATGTATGCAACAAACTTTTTTTTAAATTTTGCCCATTATGTGCTAGACTCTAGGGATATAGCAGTGATGCAGGCAGACTTGTACTCACATAGAAGAGGTAAGAAATGAACAAGTGTGATGAGTGCTGTCAAATGGCAGGAACACAGTGCCACGGGAGCCCA
>NW_026659445.1:0-3530 GCF_009828535.3 Hylobates moloch | reverse complement strand
GGATTCACAGTTGAATTCTACCAGAAGTAAAAAAAAAAAAAAAAAAAGAAGGAAGCTGGCACCATTCCTACAGAAACTATTCCAAAATATTAGGCCAGCATCATTCTGATACCAAAACCTGGCAGAGATACAACAAAAAAAGAAAACTTCAGGCTAATATCCTTGATGAACATTGATGCAAAATTATTCAACAAAATGCTGGCAAACCAAATCCAGCAGCATATCAAAAAGCTTATCCACCACATCAAGTAGGCTTCATCCCTGTGATGCAAGTCTTGTTCAACTTACACAAATCAATAAATGTGATTCATCACATAAACAGAACTAAAGACAAAATCCACATGATTATCTCAATAGATGTAGAAAAGGCCTTTCATAAAATTCAACATCACTTCATGTTAAAAACTCTCAATAAACTAGGTATCAAAGGAACATACCTCAAAATAAGAGCTGTATATGATAAATCCACAGCCAATATCATACTGAATGGTCAAAGGCTGGAAGCACTTCCTGTGCAAATTGGCACAAGAAAAGTTTGCCCTTTCTCACCACTCCTATTCAACGTAGTACTGGAAGTCTTAGCCAGAGTAGTCAGACAAGAGAAAGAAATAAAGGGCATCCAAATTGTTAAAGAGGAAGTTAAACTGTCAGTGTCTCCAGTGGTATGATTGTATACCTAGAAAATCCTAAAGACTCACGTAGAAAGCTCCTAGATCTGTTAAATGAATTCAGCAAAGTTTAAGGATACAAAATCATGTATACAAATCAGTAGCACTGCTATAAACCAACAGTGACCAAGCTGAGAATCAAATCAAGAACTCAACCCCTTTTATAATAGCTGCAAAAAATAAAGTAAAATACTTAGGAATATACCTATCCAAGGATGTGAAAGACCTCTACAAGGAAAAGTGCAAAATACTGCTGAAAGGAATCATAGATGAAACAAACATAAAAACATCCCATGCTTATGGAGGGGTAGAATCACTATTGTAACAATGACCATACTGCCAAAAGCAATCTACAAATTCAATGCAATTTCCATCAATATTCCATTATCATTCTTGGCAGAACTAGAAAAAAACTGTTCTAAAATTTATATGGAAGTATAAAAGAGCCTGCATAGCCAAAGTAGGCTGAGCACAAAGAAGGAATATAGAGGCATCACATTACCCAACTTCAAATTATACTACAAGGCTATATTTACCACAACAGCATGATACTGGTATAAAAATAGGCATATAGACCAATGAAACAAAATAGATAATCCAGAAATAAAGCCAAATACTTAGAGCCAACTGATCTTTGACAAAGCAAACAAAAACATAAAGGAGAGAAAGGACACCCTATTCAACAAATAGTGCCAGGATAATTGGCAAGCCCATCATATAGAAGGATGAAAGTGGATCCTCAACTCTCACCTTATACAAAAATCAACCCAAGATGGATGAAACACTTTAAATCTAAGACCTGAAACCATAAAAATTCTAGAAGATAACATCAGAAAAACTTTCTAGACATTAGCTTAGGCAAAGAGTTCATGACCAAGAACCCAAAAGCAAATGCAAGAAAAACAAAGATAAATAGATAGGACTTAATTAAACTAAAAAGCTTCTGCACAGCAAGAAAACTTAGTAAGAATCAGCAGAGTAAACAAACAACCTATAGAGTGGGAGAAAATATTCACATACTGTGTATCTTACAAAGGACTAATATTCAGAATCTACAAGGAACTAAAACAAAGCCTCAAGGAAAAGAACAAACAATCCCATCAAAAAGTGGGCTAAAACATAAATAGACAATTTTCAAAAGAAGATATACAAATGGCCACCAAACATAGGAAAAAATGTTCAATAATGATCAAGGAAATGTAAATCAAAACCACAATGCAATGCCACCTTACTCCTGCAAGAATGCCATAATTAAAAAATCAAAAAATAATAGATGTTATGGTGGATGAGGTGAGGAACACTTTTACACTGCTGGTGGGAATGTAAACTAGCACAACCACTGTGGAAAACAGGGTGGAGATTCCTTAAAGAACTAAAAGGAGATCTATCATTTGATCCACCAAACCCACTACTGGGTATCTGCTCAGAGAAAAATAAGTCATTATATGAAAAAAACACTTGCACACACGTGCTTATAGCAGCACAATTCACAATTGCAAAAATATGAAACCAGGCTGGGCACAGTGGCTCAGACCTGTAATCCGAGCACTTTGGGAGGCCGAGGTGGGTGGATCATGAAGTCAGGAGATCGAGACCATCCTGGCTAACATGGTGAAACCCTGTCTCTACCAAAAATATACGAAATTAGCCAGGCGTGGTGGCAGGCAACTGTAGTCCCAGCTATTAGGGAGGCTGAGGTAGGAGAATGGCATGAACCCAGGAGGTGGAGCTTGCAGTGAGCCAAGATCGCACCACTGGACTCCAGCCTGGGCGACAGAGGGAGACTCCGTCTCAAAAAAAAAAAAACAAAAAAAACCAAGAAAACCAGCCAATGTCCATCATCGGGTTGATAAAGGAAATGTTTTATATATATATATAAATAAATGTTATATATGTAATAAATTTGTTATAAATATTATATATAAATACATATAAATATTATATAGATGTGTCTGTGTGTGTTTGTGTGTATATATATATATACCACTCAATACAACTCAGCCAAAAATAGGAAAGAAATAGTGGTATTCCCAGCAACCTGGATGGAACTGGAGACCATTACTTTAAGTGAAGTAACTCAAGAATGGAAAATCAAACTTCATATGTTCTCACTTATAAACAGGAGCTAAGCTATGACAACACAAAAACATAAGCATGTTACAGTGGACCTTGTGGACGGTTGAAGCGTGGAAGGGGGTGAGGAAAAAAAGACTACACGTTGGGTACAGTGTACACTGCTCAGGTGGTGGGCACACCAAAATTTCAGAAATCACCATTAAATCACTTATGCATGTAACCAAGCACCACCCGCTCCCCAAAAACTATTGAAATAATAATAAAACAAAAGAAAACAAACAGAAAACAGGAACATATACACCATGGACTGCTACTCAGCCATAAACAGGAATGAAACTATGTCATTTCAGCAACTTGGATGGAACTGGAGGCCATTATTCTCCGTAAAGTAACTCAGGAATCTACAAGCGAATAGTGCACCATCTCACCTAGAAGTGAAAGCTAAGCTATGGGTCCACAAAAGCATGCAGTGTAGTATACTAAACATTAGAGATCCAGAAGTGGGGAAGATGAGAGGAGGTTGATGGAGGAAGAAACTGCCTGTTGAGTAAAATGTAAACTAACTGAGTGATAAGTGCACTAAAATCCCAGACTTCAACACTATACAATTCATCTGTGGAATGAAAGACAACTTGTACTCCTAAAGCTATTGAAACACATTTTAAAAAATTTAACAACAAAATAATAATAATAAGCTCGAATTTTAAAACACTAATACGAACTTATTTTGTAAGTACTGATATCATGGAATCTATTGTTCTGTGTGCCATACCTACATTGAATTGG
>NW_026659444.1:0-3531 GCF_009828535.3 Hylobates moloch | reverse complement strand
ATTTCACAGGGGCTGGTATTCCACCCCAGGGTACCAGGGATCAGTGTGTGTTTACTAGTTGTACTGACCTACTTGTTTTTCGTACGCATGCAGTGTCATGCAGGGAAGAAGGTGGTTTTGTTTTATTATCATTTCTGGCCTAAAACTCAGGGGTCTCGCATCACCACCTGATATGTCCTCCTGGCTTATGGGATAATTTCCTAGAAACTGAGCATCAGAGGGATGTACCTGTGGCACTGACATAATGCACTTACCTCACAGCTTGAACTCTTCGTTTGGTTTCCAGATTCTACCGTCACTCACAATTTCCGTGAAGAGAGAATGGAAAATGGCCAACGCCAACCTGATAACGTCTTGTCAACTGGTCCCACAGGGCTTATTAACATGGCAGCAACTCCTATTCCAGCCATGAGTGCCGGAGATCTCTGTATGTCCACTTATAAGTTGTACTGTCCTACTTGGTTTTCATATGCATACATAGTGCCATGAAGGGAGTAAGGTGGTTTTGTTGTGTTATTGTTTCTGGCCTAAATCTGAGGGGGTCTCACATCACCACCTGATACGTCCTCCTGCTTTATGAAATAATTTCATAGAAACTGAGCACCAGAGGGATATACTTGTGAGTTGGCATAATGCACTTACCTCACAGCTCAACCTCTTCCTTTGGTTTCCAGATGCTACAGTCACTCACAATGTCTGTGAACAGAAGATGGGAAATGTCCAACCAGCACCTGATAACGTGTTGTTGACTCTTCGACCACATCGTATTAATATGACAGACACTGGTATTTCACCCATGAGTACCACGGATCCGTGTAAGTCTGTTTATTTGTATTACTGTCCTACTTGGTTTCCATATGCATGCATAGTGTCAAAAAGCATACGAGGTGGTTTTGTTGTATTGTCTTTCCTGGCCTCAATTTCAGGGGTCTCATATGGCAACCTGGTATATCCTCCTGTTTATGAGATAATTTCCTAGAAACTGAGCATCAGAGGGATATACCTGCGGGGTTACCATAATACACTTACCTAACAGCTCAGCCTCTTCATTTGGTTTCCAGATGCTACCATCACTTACAATGTCCCTGAGGAGAAGATGGAAAAGGGCCAACCCCAACCTGATAACGTCTTGTCATCTGCTTCCACGGGGCTTATTAACGTGGCAGGAGCTGGTACTCCAGCCATCAGCACCAATGGCCTGTGTATGTTTGCTTGTTAATTGGATTATCCTGCTTGGTTTCCATATGCGTGCATATTGTCATGAAGGGGAGATGGAGGTTTTGTTGTATCATCTATCTTGAGCTCAATTTCAGGGGTCTCACATCGCCGCCTGTCGTGTCCTCCTGCTTTATGCAATAATTTCTTAGAAGCTGAGCATCATGGGGATGTACCTGTGGGGCTGACATAATGCACGTCCTCACAGCTCAACCTCTTCATTTGTTTTCCAGATTCCACCGTCACTCACAATGTCTGTGAAGAGAAGATGGAAAATGACCAACCGCAACCTAATAACATATTGTCAACTGTTCAACCAATGGTTATTTATTTGACGACAGCTGGTATTCTGGGCATGAGTACCAGGGGTCAGTGTATGTTTGTTTACCAGTTGTAGTGTCCTAGTTGGTTTCCATATGAATGCATAGTGTCATAAAGGGAAGGAGGTTGTTTTATTGGATTCTCTTTCATGAGCTCCATTTGAGGTGTCTCAGATCGTCACCTGCTGTATCTTCCTGCTTTATGAGTTAATTTCCTAGACCCTGAGCATCAAAGGGATATACCTGTAGGGCTGACATAAGACACTTAGCTCAGAGCTCAAGCTTTTCATTTGGTTTCCAGATGCTACCGTCACTCACAATGTCTGTGAAGAGAGGGTGGTAAACAACCAACCAGTACCTAGTAACGCCTTGTCAACTGTTCTGCCAGGGCTTACTTATTTGGCAACAGCTGATACGCCAGCCATGAGTACCAGGGATCAGCGTAAATTTGTTTACTAGTTGTGATGTCCTACCTGGTTTCCACATGCATGCATATTGTCATCAAGGGAAGAAGGCGGTATTGTCGTATTATGCTTTCTAGCCTCAATTTTAGGGTTTTCGATTGCTCCCTGGTATATCCTAATTCCTTAGGAGATAAATTCCTAGATAGTGAGCATCAGAGGGGGTATTCCTGTGGGACTGACATACTGCACTTACCTCACAGCTCATCAACTACATTTGGTTTCCAGATGCTACCATCGTTCACAATGTCCGTGAAGAGAAGAAAGACAACAGCCAACCAGCCCCTGATAACGTCTTGTCAGCGGTTACACCAGGGCTTATTAACTTGGTGGGAGCTGGTATTCCACCCATGAGTAGCAGGGATCAGTGTATGTTTGTTTACTAGTTGTACTATCCTACTTGGTTTCCATATGAATGCAGTATCATAAATGGAGGAATGTGGTTTTATTGTATTGTCTTTCGTGAGCTGAATTTGTGGGGTCTCAGATCGCTGCCCGGTATATCCTCCTGCTTTATGTGACAAATTCCTAGAAACTGAGCATCAGAGGGGTATATACATGTGTGCGTGGCATAATGCACTGAACTCACAGCTCGACCTCTTTATTTGGTTTCTAGATGCTACCGTCAATCACCATGTCCACGAAACGAGGATGGAAAATGGCCAACGAACACAGGATAACGTCTTGTCAAATGTTCTATCCGGGCTTATTAATATGGCAGGAGCTAGTATTCCAGCAATGAGTTCCAGGGATCTGTGTATGTGTGTTTTTTAGTTATACCGTCCTCCTTGATTTCCATATGCATGCATAGTGTCATGAAGGGAAGAAGGTTGTTTTGTGAATTATCTTTCCTGGCCTCAATTTGAGGGGCCTCAGGTCATCATATGATCTATTATCCTGCTTTACGGGATAATTTTCTAAAAACTCATCGTCAGTGGGATATATCGGTGGGGTTGACGTAATGCACGTACCTCACAGCTTGGCTTCTCCCTTTGGTTTCCAGATGCTACCATTACTCACAGTGTTCGTGAAGAGAAGATGGAAAGTGGCAAACCCCGAACTGATAAGGTCGTATCAAATGTTGCACCACGGCTTGGTCATATGGCTGCAGGTGGTGTTCCATCCACGAGTACCAAGGATCTGTGTATGTCCATTAATTAGTTGTACTGTCATGCTTGGTTTACATATGCATGCATATTTTCATGAAGGGTAGATGTGGTTTTGTAGTATATTCTTCCCTAACGTCAATTTGAGGGATCTCAGTTGTCCACAGGGCATATCCTCCCCTGCTTTCTTAGATAATTTCCTAGAAACTGGGCATCAGGGGGATATATCTGTAGGGCTGACATAATGCACCTACCTCACAGCTCAACCTCTTCGTGTGGTTTCCAGATTTTACCATCACTCACAATGACTGTGAAGAAAAGATTAAAAATTAGCAAAGAGCACCTGATACATGATTGTCAACTGTTACAGCAGGGCTTATGCATTTCACAGGGGCTGGTATTCCACCCCAGGGTACCAGGGATCAGTGT
>NW_026659443.1:0-3531 GCF_009828535.3 Hylobates moloch | reverse complement strand
ATTTCACAGGGGCTGGTATTCCACCCCAGGGTACCAGGGATCAGTGTGTGTTTACTAGTTGTACTGACCTACTTGTTTTTCGTACGCATGCAGTGTCATGCAGGGAAGAAGGTGGTTTTGTTTTATTATCATTTCTGGCCTAAAACTCAGGGGTCTCGCATCACCACCTGATATGTCCTCCTGGCTTATGGGATAATTTCCTAGAAACTGAGCATCAGAGGGATGTACCTGTGGCACTGACATAATGCACTTACCTCACAGCTTGAACTCTTCGTTTGGTTTCCAGATTCTACCGTCACTCACAATTTCCGTGAAGAGAGAATGGAAAATGGCCAACGCCAACCTGATAACGTCTTGTCAACTGGTCCCACAGGGCTTATTAACATGGCAGCAACTCCTATTCCAGCCATGAGTGCCGGAGATCTCTGTATGTCCACTTATAAGTTGTACTGTCCTACTTGGTTTTCATATGCATACATAGTGCCATGAAGGGAGTAAGGTGGTTTTGTTGTGTTATTGTTTCTGGCCTAAATCTGAGGGGGTCTCACATCACCACCTGATACGTCCTCCTGCTTTATGAAATAATTTCATAGAAACTGAGCACCAGAGGGATATACTTGTGAGTTGGCATAATGCACTTACCTCACAGCTCAACCTCTTCCTTTGGTTTCCAGATGCTACAGTCACTCACAATGTCTGTGAACAGAAGATGGGAAATGTCCAACCAGCACCTGATAATGTGTTGTTGACTCTTCGACCACATCGTATTAATATGACAGACACTGGTATTTCACCCATGAGTACCACGGATCCGTGTAAGTCTGTTTATTTGTATTACTGTCCTACTTGGTTTCCATATGCATGCATAGTGTCAAAAAGCATACGAGGTGGTTTTGTTGTATTGTCTTTCCTGGCCTCAATTTCAGGGGTCTCATATGGCAACCTGGTATATCCTCCTGTTTATGAGATAATTTCCTAGAAACTGAGCATCAGAGGGATATACCTGCGGGGTTACCATAATACACTTACCTAACAGCTCAGCCTCTTCATTTGGTTTCCAGATGCTACCATCACTTACAATGTCCCTGAGGAGAAGATGGAAAAGGGCCAACCCCAACCTGATAACGTCTTGTCATCTGCTTCCATGGGGCTTATTAACGTGGCAGGAGCTGGTACTCCAGCCATCAGCACCAATGGCCTGTGTATGTTTGCTTGTTAATTGGATTATCCTGCTTGGTTTCCATATGCGTGCATATTGTCATGAAGGGGAGATGGAGGTTTTGTTGTATCATCTATCTTGAGCTCAATTTCAGGGGTCTCACATCGCCGCCTGTCGTGTCCTCCTGCTTTATGCAATAATTTCTTAGAAGCTGAGCATCATGGGGATGTACCTGTGGGGCTGACATAATGCACGTCCTCACAGCTCAACCTCTTCATTTGTTTTCCAGATTCCACCGTCACTCACAATGTCTGTGAAGAGAAGATGGAAAATGACCAACCGCAACCTAATAACATATTGTCAACTGTTCAACCAATGGTTATTTATTTGACGACAGCTGGTATTCTGGGCATGAGTACCAGGGGTCAGTGTATGTTTGTTTACCAGTTGTAGTGTCCTAGTTGGTTTCCATATGAATGCATAGTGTCATAAAGGGAAGGAGGTTGTTTTATTGGATTCTCTTTCATGAGCTCCATTTGAGGTGTCTCAGATCGTCACCTGCTGTATCTTCCTGCTTTATGAGTTAATTTCCTAGACCCTGAGCATCAAAGGGATATACCTGTAGGGCTGACATAAGACACTTAGCTCAGAGCTCAAGCTTTTCATTTGGTTTCCAGATGCTACCGTCACTCACAATGTCTGTGAAGAGAGGGTGGTAAACAACCAACCAGTACCTAGTAACGCCTTGTCAACTGTTCTGCCAGGGCTTACTTATTTGGCAACAGCTGATACGCCAGCCATGAGTACCAGGGATCAGCGTAAATTTGTTTACTAGTTGTGATGTCCTACCTGGTTTCCACATGCATGCATATTGTCATCAAGGGAAGAAGGCGGTATTGTCGTATTATGCTTTCTAGCCTCAATTTTAGGGTTTTCGATTGCTCCCTGGTATATCCTAATTCCTTAGGAGATAAATTCCTAGATAGTGAGCATCAGAGGGGGTATTCCTGTGGGACTGACATACTGCACTTACCTCACAGCTCATCAACTACATTTGGTTTCCAGATGCTACCATCGTTCACAATGTCCGTGAAGAGAAGAAAGACAACAGCCAACCAGCCCCTGATAACGTCTTGTCAGCGGTTACACCAGGGCTTATTAACTTGGTGGGAGCTGGTATTCCACCCATGAGTAGCAGGGATCAGTGTATGTTTGTTTACTAGTTGTACTATCCTACTTGGTTTCCATATGAATGCAGTATCATAAATGGAGGAATGTGGTTTTATTGTATTGTCTTTCGTGAGCTGAATTTGTGGGGTCTCAGATCGCTGCCCGGTATATCCTCCTGCTTTATGTGACAAATTCCTAGAAACTGAGCATCAGAGGGGTATATACATGTGTGCGTGGCATAATGCACTGAACTCACAGCTCGACCTCTTTATTTGGTTTCTAGATGCTACCGTCAATCACCATGTCCACGAAACGAGGATGGAAAATGGCCAACGAACACAGGATAACGTCTTGTCAAATGTTCTATCCGGGCTTATTAATATGGCAGGAGCTAGTATTCCAGCAATGAGTTCCAGGGATCTGTGTATGTGTGTTTTTTAGTTATACCGTCCTCCTTGATTTCCATATGCATGCATAGTGTCATGAAGGGAAGAAGGTTGTTTTGTGAATTATCTTTCCTGGCCTCAATTTGAGGGGCCTCAGGTCATCATATGATCTATTATCCTGCTTTACGGGATAATTTTCTAAAAACTCATCGTCAGTGGGATATATCGGTGGGGTTGACGTAATGCACGTACCTCACAGCTTGGCTTCTCCCTTTGGTTTCCAGATGCTACCATTACTCACAGTGTTCGTGAAGAGAAGATGGAAAGTGGCAAACCCCGAACTGATAAGGTCGTATCAAATGTTGCACCACGGCTTGGTCATATGGCTGCAGGTGGTGTTCCATCCACGAGTACCAAGGATCTGTGTATGTCCATTAATTAGTTGTACTGTCATGCTTGGTTTACATATGCATGCATATTTTCATGAAGGGTAGATGTGGTTTTGTAGTATATTCTTCCCTAACGTCAATTTGAGGGATCTCAGTTGTCCACAGGGCATATCCTCCCCTGCTTTCTTAGATAATTTCCTAGAAACTGGGCATCAGGGGGATATATCTGTAGGGCTGACATAATGCACCTACCTCACAGCTCAACCTCTTCGTGTGGTTTCCAGATTTTACCATCACTCACAATGACTGTGAAGAAAAGATTAAAAATTAGCAAAGAGCACCTGATACATGATTGTCAACTGTTACAGCAGGGCTTATGCATTTCACAGGGGCTGGTATTCCACCCCAGGGTACCAGGGATCAGTGT
>NW_026659442.1:0-3531 GCF_009828535.3 Hylobates moloch | reverse complement strand
TGATCAGAGATAGTTAGCTGGCACCCTATTATCAGCCACCTCTGGAGACTTCCTGGGCTTTAATTAATTTTTCAAATGTTAACCAAACACTTCTAAGGTGTGTATTCCTGATTAGAGTACTACACGTGTTCATCAGTTGCTCCTAGGGTATACAGTATACTCTGTGTGTGTGTTTGAAGTAGGAAATGTGTGTGCATTCAACTGATTACGCCAAAGTACTTCAAAACAAATCACAATCAAGATAGTATTTTCAAAGTACAGCCTGTAAGATGTGAATTAAAGATCACTGAATAAGTCCCCTTCCCTCAAAAAATTCACCACCCCAACTATTTTAAATGCACATAGAAATAAGCAGTAAACATTTCTTGAATTGAATGGAATTGAGTTGACCCAGAAAGAGCAGGATCCTCTCACACTCCTGTAGGCTCCAACTCCACAGCAGCCAGCACCACAGTGGAGCCTGATTTAGTGTGAAAACAATTCACTACCAAGGCCCCAGGACCCCAAAGTCAGGTTCATATAGGAGTTAAATTACCCCGGCGGGGACCGTGAAGGCAGCCCTTATCCCAAGACTCCAACTTTCTTTCCAATAAGATTTCAGTTTTAGAAAAGGCCATTAAATACTTTAAGATCTCAAGCCTTCATATGCCATATATTTTATCTGCTTCATTTTTTTTTAATCTCTTACTTGGGGGAAAAAAAAGGTTTTGAAAATTGCCAGAGTTTTGCTCTGAAAAAGAAAAAAATGTATGATTTTTGAAGAGAGAAAAATTATTCACATTTGATAGCTGTTGTTGTAAGGATGTCCAGGAATCTGGAATAACCTCCCTCCAAAGCTCATTGACTTTTACTGCTGGCAGACAATGGAAATGTGGCAGGTTCTTAGTGTTTAGCTCGGTGGGACATTTGTGCTGGGCTCCCAAACTCCACAACTGCTGGGAAGCCTGCCAACCCCGAGTGTTCCCTGCCAGATCTAATCTATCTCACAACTAACCTCTTCTTAGCTGGAGATCTATTTCTCATACCTAAATATTGAAAAGGGCCATGGTTACAGACAAAAGCTTCTTTAGTTCTCATATTTGGAATTCACTCCATCCTCTTGATACTTAGCAGCCAAAGCAATTCGATCTCAGATCAACATTCCCAGTGCATGAAACTTCGATATGAGTCAAGGAACACCCAACAGTGCAAGGCGAAACTTTATCCAAACCACTGGCCTGTACTGCCATAAGCTTCTTTCGATCCTTGCTTGAAAAGATTACCTTCAACTCCTACTTCAACTCAGATAATTCTCCATGAATAACACTAGCATTAAATAACATTGGAGTAAAATTACTTACGTATGCTTCTCTCCCACAATCATGCAAACCCTTTAAAACCAAAAGATTCATAGCTGTATCTTTAGCACCTATCATTGTGCCTGGCAGGTTGCCAGAGTTTTTGGATCCAGGGGTCTTTAAATATTGTGTGCTGATTCTTCGCTGTGCAAGATACTTTATCAGTCCACCAAAGTTGCCCAGTGATTCCCTAGGCCCAAAGGATATCAATCTCAGGCTACTGATCCATCCGGAGCAGGAAAAGAATGACTTCTCGGACGGGCACGGTGGCTCACGCCTGTAATCCCAGCACTTTGGGAGGCGGAGGTGGGCGGATCACGAGGTCAGGAGATCAAGACCATCCTGGCTAACATGGTGAAACCCCGTCTCTACTAAAAATACAAAAAAAAATTAGCCGGGCGTGGCGGCGGGCGCCTGGAGTCCCAGCTGCTGGGGAGGCTGAGACGGCAAAATGGCATGAACCGGGGAGGCGGAGCTTGCAGTGATCCGAGATCGCGCCACCGCACTCCAGCCTGGGAGACAGAGCAAGACTCCGTCTCAAAAAAAAAAAAAAAAAAAAGAGTGACTTCTCTCCCATGATTTAAATATCAGAGATGTGCAGGACAGAGGGTTGGCTACTTCCAATGTTCTGTATTTAAATAGCAAGTAAAAGTCTACAAAGATTAGAAAGGGTGTGAATCTCCTACCAGGCAGGGAAGGTGCCTGGTAACTTGGGCAGGAGGGTCAGCCAGAGAAGGAACATCGGCAAGACAGGCACTGGCTCTCGAATTAAGAAAATTTAACAGCAAAGGAAATAAACAATTTCAAAAACAAAAGAGAAGGTAGAAAATATATTTTTAAAATACAGGATTTCTCTGATAAAAGCAGAAAGGGTAAATCACTGTGGTTAACGTAAGGCAATTTTCCTAACTCTGCCGCTATTTGAATACTGGGTTAGCTATTAGCCTTCCAGTTAATAGTATATACATATTAAATATGATTATGTGTAAAAGTGGATGGAGGGATAGACAGATGATCTGCCTTAACTTCAAAACAATAGTGAGATCGGTATGATTACATGGACTAAAAAAGAAAAGCTGCTTGAAATGAAGTAATTGCATACTGATGATCTCAGGCATGAGGGAGCAAAAGACGGAATGTGATGTGAGCGCTGCGTTTCATATGTTGGTCTCATGTGGCTTCCCTTTCAGCTCTTAACTGTCAAAGAAATTAGATGAAAACATAAAAGCTGACCCCAGGAGGCTGGGCGTGGTGGCTCATGCCTGTAATCCCAGCACTTTGGGAGGCCGAGAGGGGCAGATCACGAGGTCAGGAGTTCAAGACCAGCCTGACCAATATGGTGAAACGCCGTCTCTACTAAAAATACAAAAATTAGCTGGGTGTGGTGGCGTGCACCTGTAGTCCCAGCTACTAGGGAGGCAGGAGAATTGCTTGAACCAGAGAGGTGGAGGTTGCAGTGAGCTCGCACCACAGCACTCCAGCCTGGGTGACAGAGCGAGACTCCGTCTCAAGCAAAGCAAACAAACAACAACAACAAAAAAGCTGAAACCTGGTAACCTAACCTTTATGTGCTCAAAGTCCAAAGAGGGAGAGAAATCACAATAATAAGAAGAAAAGAGAAAAGAAGAGGACACCCAATTGAAAGAAGCTATTTTGTTCAAAGACATAGACGTTAGCATATAAACAAATTTACTGTTAAAAAATAACCACTCACATTCAAGGTGATAACATGCTGAGGTCTATACATTGCAGCAATAACTAAAGCAAAAGATAGGAATTAACCTTCCCCAAACAACTGCAATTACACAAGCTGTAGGATTGTTAGATAAAATACAGGATCCACAGTTAAATTTCAATTTCAGGAAAACAATGATTCTTTCGGTCTAAGTCTCTCCCAAAAATTTCATGAGGTATGATTCTACTAAAATATTCTTTATTGTTTGTTGAAAATCTAGATTTAACTGGATATCCTGCATTTTCACTTGCTAAATCCAGCAGTCCTACCTGTGTGTCCATCTATATCTGAATTTCTAAACACCTACAAAAATATCATTCAGCTTGTCATAAAATCACACTCAAATGCCCATACTCTGACAGCTGTTCAGATGCTAATACACAGTTTCCTGCCATTTGCAGCAAAAAAAATGAGCCACAATTACTTCCTGTATTTTAAAGTGATGGCAACAAAGCATAT
>NW_026659441.1:0-3531 GCF_009828535.3 Hylobates moloch | reverse complement strand
TCACAATTAAAAGAACTAGAGAAGCAAGGGCAAACAAATTCAAAAGCCAGCAGAAGACAAGAAATAAGTAAGATGAGAGCAAAACTGAAGGAGATAGAGACAGAAAAAACCCTTGAAAATACCAACGAATCCAGGAGGTGGCTTTTTGAAAAGATTAAAAAAATAGGTAGACTGCTAGCCAGAATAATAAAGAAGAAAAGAGAGAAGAATAAAATAGACACAATAAAACATGATATAGAGGGCCAGGCTCAGTGGCTAATGCCTGTAATCCCAGCACTTTGGGAGGCTGAGGCAGGGGGATCACAAGGTCAGGAGATCGAGACCATCCTGGCTAACATGGTGAAACCCCATCTCTACTAAAAACACAAAGAATTAGCCAGATGTTGTGGTGGGTGCCTGTAGTCCCAGCTACTTGGGAAGCTGAGGCAGGAGAATGGTGTGAACCCAGTAGGTGGAGCTTGCAGTGAGCTGAGATTGTGCCACTGCACTCCAGCCTGGGCGACACAGCGAGACTCCATCTCAAAAAAAAAAAAAAAATAATAATAAAGGGGATATCACCACTGATCCCACAGAAATACAAACTACCATCAGAGAATCTTATAAACACCTCTATGCAAATAATGTAAAGTAGGAAATTAGAAGAAATAGATAAATTCCAGGACATATACACCCTCCCAAGACTAAACCAGGAAGAAGTTGAGTCCCTGAATAGACCAATAACAAGTTTGAAATTTAGGCAGTAATTAATAGTCTACCAACCAAAAAAAAAATGTCCAGGACTAGACAGATTGACAGCCGAATTCTACCAGAGATACAAAAAGGAGCAGGTACCATTCCCTCTAAAACTATTCCAAACAATAGAAAAAGAGGGAATCCTCCCTAACTCATTTTATGAGGCCAGCATCATCCTGTTGTGGAAACCTGGCAGAGACACAACAACAAAAGAAAATCTCAGGCCAATATTCCTGATGAACATTGATGAGAAAATCCTCAATAAAATAGTGGCAAACCAAATCCAGTTCACATTAAAAAGCTTATCCACCACGATCAAGTCAGCTTCATACCTGGGATGCAAGGCTGGTTCAACATACACAAATCAATAAATCTAATCCATCACATAAACAGAACCAATGACAAAAACCACATGACTATCTCAATAGATGCAGAAAAGGCCTTTGATAAAATTCAACACCTCTTCATGCTAAAAACACTCAATAAACTAGGTATTGATGGAACATATCACAAAATAATAAAAGCTATTTATGACAAACCCACAGCAAATATCATACAGAATGGGCAAAAGCTGGAAGCATTCCTTTTGAAAATCGGCACAAGACAAGGATGCCCTCTCTCACCACTCCTATTCAGCATGGTATTGGAAGTTCTGGCCAGGGCAATTAGGCAAGAGAAAGAAATAAAGAGTATTCAAATAGGAAGAGAGGAAGTCAAATTATCTCCATTTGTAGATGACATGATTGTATATTTAGAAAATCCCATTTTCTCAGCCCCAAAACCCCTTAAGCTGATAAGCAACTTCAGCAAAGTCTCAGGATACCAAATCAATGTGCAAAAATCACAGGCATTCCTATACACCAATAATAGACACACAGAGAGCCAAATCATGGGTGAACTCCCATTCACAATTGCTACAGAGAGAATAAAATATCTAGGAATACAACTTACAAGAGATGTGAAGGACCTCTTCAAGGTGAACTACAAACCACTGCTCAAAGAAATAACAGAAGATGCAAACAAATCAAAAAACATTCCATGCTTATGGATAGGAAGTATCAATATCAGGAAAATATCCATACTGTCCAAAGTAATTTATAGATTCAATGCTATCCCCATCAAGCTACCATTGAATTTCTTCACAGAATTAGAAAAAACTACTTAATTTCATATGGAACCAAAAGAGCCCATATAGCCAGGACAATCCTAAGCAAAAAGAACAAAGCTGGAGGCATCATGCTATCTGACTTCAAACTATACTACAAGGCTACAGTAACAAAAACAGCATGGTACTGGTACCAAAACAGATATATAGACCAATGGAACAGAACAGAGGCCTCAGAAATAACACTACACATCTACCACCCTCTGATCTTTGACAAACCTGACAAAAACAAGCAATGGGAAAAGGATTCCCTATTTAATAAATGGTGTTGGGAAAACTGGCTAACCATATGCAGAAAACTGAAACTGGACTCTTTCCCTTACATATTATACAAAAATTAACTCAAGATAGATTAAAGATTGAAACATAAGACCTAAAATCATAAAAACCCTAGAAGAAAACCTAGGCAATACCATTCAGGACATAGGCATGGGCAAAGACTTCATGAGTAAAACACCAAAAGCAATGGCAACAAAAGCCATAATAGACAAGTGGGATATAATTAAACTAAAGAGCTTCTGCTCAGCAAAAGAAACTATCATCAGAATGAACAGACAACCAACAGAATGGGAGAAAATTTTTGCAATCTATCCATCTGACAAAGGGCTAATATTCAGAATCTACAAGGAACTTAAACAAATTAACAAGAAAAAAACAAACAACTCCACTAAAAAGTGGGGGAAGGAAATGAACAGACGCTTCTCAAAAGAAGACATCTATGCAGTCAACAAACATATGAAAAAAAGCTCATCATCACTGGTCATTAGAGAAATGCAAATCAAAACCACAATGAGATACCATCTTGCATCAGTTAGAATGGCGATCATTAAAAAGTCAGAAAACAATAGATGCTGGAGAGGATGTGGAGAAATAAGAACACTTCTACACTATTTGTGTGAGCATAAGTTAGTTCAACCATTGTGGAGACAGTGTGGTGATTCCTCAAGGATCTAGAACCAGAAATACCACTTGACCCAGCAATCCCATTACTGGGTATGTACCAAAATGATTATAAATCATTCTACTATAAAGACACATGCACACATATGTTTATTTCAGCACTATTCACACTAGCAAAGACATGGAACCAACCCAAATGCCCATCAATGATAGACTGAATAATGAAAATGTAGCACATATACACCATGGAATACTATGCAGCCATAAAAAAAGAATGAGTTCATATCCTTTGCAGGGACGTGGATGAAGCTGGAAACCATCATTCTCAGCAAACTAACACAGGAACAGAAAAATCAAACACTGCATGTTCTCACTCATAAGTGGGAGTTGAAAAATGAGAACATATGGGCACAGGGAGGGGCACATCACACACCAGGGCCTGTCACAGGATGGGGGACAAGGGGAGGGGTAGCATTTGGAGAAATCTAATGTAGATCACAGGTTGATGGGTGCAGCAAACCACCATGGCACATGTATACCTACATAATAAACCTACATGTTCTGCACATGTAGCCCAGAACTTAAAGTATAATAATAAAAAATGATAATAATAATAAAGCATATTAAATCACACAAAAAAGAAATTTTGGTGTATATATATATATCACTATGTAGATCTACCACAATTCATATATATGTACACCACAATTTATACACACACACACACACACACA
>NW_026659440.1:0-3532 GCF_009828535.3 Hylobates moloch | reverse complement strand
AAAGTTTCTTATTGAATTTGAACTTACATCAAATAGAGGCAAAGTACTTAGCAGCCACTCCACTTTCAGCATAGGAAAATTATATAATTTATCTTGTGCATTGTATGCATTGTTCTATTTAGAATCAGTGTTTACCTTGTAAATGTACTTTTAATAATACCTGAAAAAGTAATACTGAGAATGCAGTGTTCTATGTCGTAGCCCTCATTATTTCATTAAATGAAGAGCTGAAAAAGAGATAATCATTTAATTCATGTTTTAAATATCTTTACTGCCTTATTTGAAGAATAATATAGCCACCATTTATTATACCTTGGAAGTAGTGATTTTACAAACATTTTTTTCTCATTCGCACAATGACTCTGCAAATAAGTGGCCTGTTACTATTTTCATTGCCCAACTGACGATTCAAGGGTTATAGAATTTATGTGACTTCCCATTGTTATATTGGGGCTGGAATCTATACCAATTTTGCAGAACTTGAGAATTTATGTCCTTTCCTGTATAACCGTGGTTTTCAGTGTTTTCCTTCTGCTTCCACATTTCCACATGGGCAACACATTCCCACTCTTTTACATAATATTTCTTCAGAAAAAGGCAAGAAGGTTGTATATAATCTGAATTGGCTGTCTTTTACATTCCCCTCTCAAACCCTAGAGGTTGCAATACCCATGATCCTCTTGAGAATTGCCACACTGTATGGCAGTGGTTGAATGCTGGCTCCAAATTAGAATCTCTGATACTCTGATTTAATTATTCTGGGTACTAAGATGCTGGTATTTTAAGAGCTCTCTAGGTGACTTAATATGCAGCCAGAGTTGAAAACCAAGGTTTCCCTTCTATTGTATTTCGTGAAATGAAAAAGACAAAATAAAAAAATGAAATTCAATTTATATTGTTTACTGCCAATGAAACATATCACATAACCTCCCAATTCTTAAATTACACCAGTACTTCGTATTTGAAATATATATTCTTAATGAATCTTTTAACTTTCAGGGCTCTTTCCCCCTAATTCTTTTCAGTTACTTTATTAGCTCTTTGACCTTGGGCAGCTTTCTCTTAGAGTTGATTTTCTTTTCTTCATTCTAATTTATAAATTAAACTCTTAGCTAGGTAATATTATTCATTACTTTTTTGAATCGGTGACCCTTATAAAATTTCATCTATTTTGTTTCTGGTATTTACATATTGGCCTATTGGCCATATTAGATACTTAATATGCTATATATATTTTATACACATAAATAAAAATGTAAATACACACTATATATATAATATATTTATTTTTAGAGTAAATAAACTTTTTAAACTTCAGGTTATTTAGCACTAACATACTCTCTGATGGTCCCAATATCAACATGGTTTTTAGGAGTGCACACACGTTTTTCTGCAAGGGACCAGAGAGTAAACATTTTAGGCTTTGTAAAACATATAGTCTCTTTTGCAACAATTCAGTATCTTTCACAACTATTCGACTCCACCATTGCAGTGCTAAAGCATCCATAGACAATATGTAAACAAATAGGTATGATTATGTTGCAATAAAACTATATTTATGAATGCCAGCTGTAGGCTAGATTTGACCTGCAGTCTGTCGTTTGTTGAACCCTGCTTTTTATGATGATTGTGATCTTGATTTTGTTTTCCTTTTACATAGCAGGTGCTTCATAAGTATTGATTTGTATTAGTGTGTTTCCTACTTTTTTCCTACCACAACACAGCAGCTGTTCATAGGAATTTTGTTGCTTCTCCTAGGCTTTTCCATAATTTTTTGTATTAAACAAAGTAATCTATTATATATGGAGAAATTTGCTATGTTATTACTTTTGTATAGGTTGTGTGGTCAGCTGCTCTAGGTTGATTATTTTAACTCTTAAAATCACTTTGGTAGATCTAGGCTGCAGCAACAAGGTGAAATAAAGTTAGAACAATGGAAAGAGTGGTAAATAAAAGGATCAAGGCCAATGAAAAGACTTATATAAGAAGATACCCTAAAATATTAGAGTTATTTAGTGGCTCTCCCTATTATACATACTGTGCCAATTAAAATAAATTTAAGAGACTTTAAAAGAATAACACAGTTTTAAGATGGGTGGATATGGACATATTCTCCAATCCTCAGGTGACTACAAGTATGAAATCCACTAATTGGAAAGAAAAGAAAGTAGGCTGTCATATAACAGGTAGCAACTTCATGAAATGAGTCATCTCAATGAGTAGTTTAGACTAAAAATACAAATAAATTAAAATAGAATATATATATACATACATATATATGTAGAGAGAGTGATAGAGAGAAGGAGGGAGAGAGGGGTGGAGAGAGAGGGTTCATGAATGAATAATTGTAGAAAGTTGGTTTGAGATTTCAGTAATAACATCATGGAGGGCAGCTCTGTTCATTTTTCAAAATGCTCTATTCAAAGTAGTTATGTCTGTGATTTTATTTATACTGTGATATTAAATGTTTTGATTTCTCTTAAGGTTGTATGCTTTTCTCATTATTTAGCTTTAGGTCACTGTAGTATGATTTACTATTAAAAGGTTAATAAAATGGGCTGATATTTCTCATTATATATGAGATAGCTTCAAATTATGATATAGAAAAGCCATTACATTGATATAAAGCATTTTGTATTTTATCTAACATAGAAATTTCCCAATCACTTAATCTGCTTAATATTTATAGATCTTATATCATCCATGATTACTGTTTCAGCTTATTTTTACTTTATTCATATTGTGAATAGATAGTACATGCTCATGGTACAAGATTCTAAACACACACACACACACACAAACACACACACACACACAAATGATACAAAGAAAAAGTAGTCTCTTTTTTCTTCTGTACCTCTGTATCCTGAATTCAACTACTACTATGAGTCTCATCTAGAAATAGTTCATATACTTACAAACATATTTAAATTCTTATGTAACCCCATTTGACCCAGCAATTCCACTCTTAGGTATATATCCAAGAGAAATGAAAATACATGTTCACCTAAAATCTTGTGCACAAATGTTCATAGCATTATTCATAATAGTCAAAAGTGGAAACAACTCAAATATTCATCAGCTGATGAATGGATAAAACAAAACGTGGCCTATCTTTGCAATGGAGTACAATTAGGCAATAAAAAATTAACTACTGGCTTGGCGCAGTAGCTCACCCCTGTAATCCCAGCACTTTGGGAGGCTGAGGCGGGCAGATTATCTGAGGTCAGGAGTTTGAGACCAGCCTGGCCAACAGGGAGAAACCCTGTCTCTACTAAAAATACAAAAATTAGCTGGGCGTGGTGGCACACGCCTGTAGACCCAGCTACTCGGGAGGCTGAGGCAGGAGAATTGCTTGAACCCTGGAGGCGAAGGTTGCAGTGAGCCAAGATCGCACCATTGCACTCCAGCCTGGGCAACAGTGTGAAATTCCGTCTTAAAAAAAAAAAAAGAACTGATACATGTTACAACATAGTTGACCCTTGAAAACATTATGCTGAGCTAAAGAAGGCAGTTATTATTAAAAGACCAT
>NW_026659439.1:0-3533 GCF_009828535.3 Hylobates moloch | reverse complement strand
TGGATTGGAATGAAATGGAATGGAACGAAATGGAATGGAATGGAATGGTGAGGAATGCAGTGCAATGGAACGGAATGGAATGGAATAGAAAGAAATTGAATGAAATGGAATGGAATGGAATGAAATGGAATTGAAGGGAATGGAATTGAATGGAGAGCAATGGAGCGGAATTGAACGGAAAGCAATGGCGTGGAATGGAATGGAATGGAACGGAATGGTGAAATATAATGTGAGCTGATATTGTGACACTGCAATCCTGCCAGGGTGACAGAGAAATTGTTGAAGGTAAGGAATAAAATAGAATAGCATGGAATGGAATGGAATGGAATGGAAGGCAATGGAACTGAGTGCAATGCAACGGAGTGGAAAGCAATGGAATGGAATGGAATGGAACGGCATGGAATGGAACGGAATGGAATGGAATGGAATGGAATGGAATTTAATGGAATGCATTGCAATGGAACGGAATGGAGTGGATTGGAATGGAATGGACTGGAATGGATTGGAACAGTGAAATAAAATTTGAGCTGATATTGTGACACTGCAACCCAGCTAGGGTGACAGACTGAGAAATTGTTGAAAGTTAGAAATAGAAAAGAATAGTGTGGAATGGAATAGAATGAGATGGAGTGCAATGGAATAGAATGTACCAGAACGGTATTAAATGGAATGGATTGGAATGCAATGCAATGGAATGCAATGGAATGGAATGGTGAAATAAAATTTGTGCGGACATTGTGCCACTGAATCCAGACAGAGTGACAGATTCAGAAGATTTTGAAAGAAAGGAATAGAATAGAATAGAGTGGAATGGAATGGAATGGAATGCAATTGAGGGCAATGGCACGGAATAGAATGGAATGGAATGGAATGGAACGGTGAAATAAAATGTGAGTTGACATTGTGCCACTGCAATCCAGCCATGGAGACACATTGAGATCTTGTTGAAAGAAAAGAATAGAAAAATGTGGAATTGGAATGGAAAGGAATGGAATGGAATGCAAAGGAATGGAAGGGAACAGAGTGCAATGGAATAGAATGGAAGAAAATGGAATGGAATGTAATGGAGTGGAATGGAACGAAACGGAACGGAATGGAATGGAACGGAATGGAATGGAATGGAATGGAAAGGAATGGAATGGAATGGAATCGAGTCCAATGGAATGGAATGGAATGGAACAGAACAAAATATAATGGAATGGAATGGGAATGGAATAGAATGTTATTGAATGGAATGGAACAGAAAGGAATGAAATGGAATAGAATGGAATGGAGCGCAATGGATCGGAATGGAATGGAATGGAACAAAATGGAAAGGAATAGAATGGAACGGAACGGAATGGAATGGAACGGAACGGAACGGAATGGAATGGAATGGAATGGAACAGTGAAACAAAATGTGAGCTGATATTGTGCCACTAAAATCCAGCCAGGGAGACAGATTGAGAACTTGTTGAAAGAAAAAATAGAATAGAATAGTGTCGAAATGGAATGGAATGGAATGCAATGGAATCAAATGGAATGGAACAGAGGGCAATGGAATGCAATGGAACGCAATGGAATCGAATGGAACAGAGCGGAGCGGAACGGAACGGAATGGAATGGAATGGAATGGAGTGCAGTGGAATGGAGTGTAGTGTAATGGAATCAATTGGAATGGAATGGAATGGAATGGAATGGAATATAGTGCAATGGAATGCAATGGAAAAAAATAGAATGAAACGGAATGGAATGGAGTGGAATGGAATGGAACGGAATGGAATGGAACAGAACGGAATGAAATGGAATGGAAAATAATGGAATGGAGTGCAATGGAACGGAATGGAATGGAATGGAATAGAACGAAATGGAATGTAATGGAATGAAATGGAATGGAATGGAATGGAAAGCAAAGTAATGGAACGGAACAGAATGGAATGGAACATAATGGAGTGCAATGGAGTGGAAATGTACGGAATTGAACGAAATTGAATGGAATGGAATGGAACAGTGAAATGAAATGTAAGCTGACATTGTTCCAAAACAATACACAGAGGTTGACAGATTGAGAACTTGTTGAAAGAAAGGAATAGGATAGAATAGTGTGGAATTTAACAGAATGGAAGAGAATGCAATGGAATTGAATGGAACTGAACAGAATGGAACGGTGTGCAATGGAATGGAATGGAACTGAGTGGAACGAAATGGAATGGAACGGAATGGAATCCAATGAAATGGAATGGAATGGAATGTAACGGTGAAAGAAAATGTGAGCTGATATTGTGCCACTGCAATCCAGACAGTGTGACTGATTGAGAACCTGTTGTAAGAACGGAATAGAATAGAATAGTGTGGAATGGAATGCAATGGAATGGAATGGAATGGGATGGAATGGAATGGAATGGGATGGAGTGCAAAGGAACGGAATGGAATGGAATGTAACGAAAAGGAGTGGAATGGAATGCAATAGAACAGAATGGAAAGGAATGGAATGGAATGGAATGGCATGGAATTGAATGGAAAGGTGAAATAAAATGTGAGCTGGCATTGTGCCACTGCTATCCAGCCAGGGTGAGAGATCAACAATTGTTGAAAGAAAGGAATACAATAGAACAGTGTGGAATGGAATAGAGTTGAATCGAATGGAATGGAATGGAATGGAATGGAAAGGAATGGAATGGAGAGCACTGGAATGCAATGGAATGGAATGGAATGCAATGGAACGGTGACATAAAATGTGAGCTGACATTCTGCCACTGCAATCCAGCCAGGGTGACATATTGAGATATTGTTGAAAGAAAGCAATAGAATAGAATAGTGTGGAAAGGAATGGTATGGAATGGAAAGGAATGGAACAGATTGGAAGGGAATGGAAGGGAACGTCAAGGATCAGAACGGAATGGCATGGAATGGAGTGCAATGGAATGGAATGGAACGGAATGGAAGTAAATGGAATGGAACGTAATGGAATGCAACGGAGTGCAATGGAACAGAAGCGATCGGAAAGGAACGAAATGGAATGGAATGGAAGGGAATGGAATGCAATGTTATTTAATGGAATGGAATGGAATGCATCAATGAAATAAAATGTGAGCTGATACTCTGCCACTGCAATCCACCAAGAGTGACAGATTGAGAACTTGTTGAAAGAAAGGAACAGAATACAATAGTGTGGAATGGAATCGAATGGAATGGAATGGAATGGAATGCAATGGAACGGAATGGAATGAAATGGAATGGACTGCAATGGAATGGAAAGAAATGTACTGCAATGGAATGGAATGGAACGGAATGGAATGAAATGGAGTGTAATGAAATGGAATGGAATGGAACGGTGATATAAAATGTGAGGTGACATTGTGCCACTGCAATCCAGCGAGGGTGACAAATTCAGAATTTGTTGTAAGAAACTAATAGAACAGAAGAATGTGGAATGGAATGCAATGGAACGGAATGGAAAGAATTGAATGCAGTGGAATGAAATGGAAGGGAAACGAACGAAATGGAATGTAATGCAAAGGAATGGAATGGAATGGAATAGAATGGAATGGAAT
>NW_026659438.1:497-3533 GCF_009828535.3 Hylobates moloch | reverse complement strand
AAAAAAAAAAAAAAAATCTAGAGGAGTCTGAAGTTTCTACTATGGGTGATTACGTAGCATATTGTGCTGGGGAACAGAAAACTAAAAACTACAGTTGTAACAATGGTGTTGTAGAGATATCTTCATACATAAGGAATGGCTTGTGGATTAAAAAAAAAAGAAGCCTGATAATGAGCATTCCCATTCCTCTTTATATAAAAGAAACAGTAACACACTCTCAAGTTTGGTGTGAAAGTAAGTAAAAGGTGATGACTTCTTGGACAAGAAAATTAGTCCATCTCCATTTGGAGAAATAAGAAAGTGTTCAATCCCCAACATATGAGTCATTATTTCAATTTAGGGGAGTCAGGCTCTCAGCTGGGATGGCTGTGGGCTTCTATGTGATCTTTGAGACCTAGATGGGAAGAATGTGGAATAACCCTGAAGGAATAGTGGGGTGAAAGTCAAGAGAGCCCATGAAGGCATGGAGGCCAGGCTGAATCAGTTCAAACATTCCTAAAACTAGAAGTGACAGCGTGGTGGCAAAGTTGGTATCAGTAGCTTTATACACCAACCACAGAGTTAGCATTGTTTTATTTTAATTAAATATATTAACATCATCACAGAAAAATAACATGTTTCTTATATCTCAGATATTTCCAGTAGGGCTGGTGACTAGAGATGGGGATATTTGCCAATAAGGCAATATCCTATGAAACTAATTTTTTAAAACCAGCAGAAAATTTAATAACTGTGGCATGACACAAGAAGCAGATACTGAGTGATATTTCAGCTAAAATAAAATGATAGCTAGTTGTTTAAACACTGATATAAATCATGTAATCACTTTTCACAGTTCATGCATCCCTGCATCCATTTATTCTGTAAATATTCACTATGCATTTACTATGTCATAGATGCTATACTCGGTATTCGTGATACCAAATACGACTTTCGTGCTCCCAGGCACATTATTACCTAATTAAAGATATGTCAATCCAGAAGATTAGAACTAAGCAGTTTAGCAATTAAGTTTACTCTCCACTTCTAAAGACTGGATACATGCAATAACAAAATGGATACATGCAATAACAAAATAACAACAAAAGCTGTAGATGGTCTTGTCCGAACACCTACTATGTACCACATACTGAGTTGGGTAATTTAGATCTATCATTTCATTTAATTTTTACAACAATCATATGAGATAGAGATCATTACCCGAAAATTTTAGGTGAGTAGGTAGAATATGAATTTAAGACATCTTCTCAAGATTACAAAATGTCGTTATTGCAGCTAGAAATGGAAAGTGAGTCTCTTTCATTTCAAAGTCCACATTCTGCTTTGACCTCAGGTTATCAGTCAGGAAGCTTCTATGTAAGACAGACTGAGGAAAGAAAGTTGGGCATCACAGATGGTAGTCTGAGAAACTTCCTGGGAAAGGGTGGACCAGAAGTGTGGAAGAAAGCAGGAAACATGAATTGGCAGAAGCCATTCCAGGTGGATGGATGTGAGTGGGAAGAAGTAAAACAAAGAGAAAGGGAGAGGGTGCAGAGAGTGTCAGCAAAAGCCCTGGATTAGGAAACAGCAAACAGTAAAGCAGGCTAGAGAGACCTGGTCATTTGGAACCCACCGCCATAATGAAGACACACAGGCCTTTTAATTACCAGAATAGTGACTCAACTTCAATCAATGAACCTCCGGCAATCTTAGCTGGCTTGCGTTATCGTCGTGTAGTTGATTTATTTCTTTCACTCTGAACTTCCATCTCTGCCCAAGTTTTAATTAGCTGAATGCTCCTAGAAATCTGTGAACCTGTTCACAGGCTGAAGCATAATATGTGTAAAAGCAGCTTCCTGCTGTGAAAAGGTTACTCAGTGGACAACTTGTTTTCAGCTTGTTGATAAGGACAGTGCAATTTGGAAGCACTGCTGGCACGCTGCTGCCGTAGATATGTGTGTCAGCAAACAACTGTGGCATCTCATGTCAGGAGGCTACCTGAATCACAGTGCCCACTGGGAGAAGGGCAGTCCTAGGACTGAGCTTCAGAGGGATCTGCTTGGATTCTAAGGCTCTCACTTATGTTGCTCTTTTCTATTTCATGGCATGCCTTAATGAGGTGATTCAGGACCAGAATTATTGGGGAAAATGTTATTAATATCAACTGGTTCCTATAAATATTTTTTGTTTAGTCCCAATTCTTCATATTAGGAAACAGAGAATATGACTTTCATTCATTTATTCTTGCCTTCGTGAAACATTTTATGCATCTCTACATTTCAAAAACCATGGTAATCAGTGACATCAAGATATAAAAATTAATATGATAGCATCTATGTTCATCACAAATTACAGCTTATAAAGAAAAATACTATATCTTGGTGTAATAGTATAATGCTTTACTTCTCAAGCTAGGGTTTGGGGATGTAGTCTCAAGGTTCTGAGCTTACTCTATGAGACTGTGAGTATTCATATTTGTGTTATTTTATTTTTTATTTTTTTTTATTTTATTTTTTTCCCATAATTTTTTTTTATTATACTTTAGGGTTTTAGGGTACATGTGCACAATGTGCAGGTTTGTTACATATGTATCCATGTGCCATGTTGATTTCCTGCACCCATTAACTCGTCATTTAGCATTAGGTGTATCTCCTAATGCTGTCCTTCCCCCCTCCCCCCACCACACAACAGTCCCCGGAGTGTGATGTTCCCCTTCCTGTGTCCATGAGTTCTCATTGTTCAATTCCCACCTATGAGTGAGAACATGCGGTGTTTGGTTTTTTGTCCTTGCGATAGTTTACTGAGAATGATGTTTTCCAGTTTCATCCATGTCCCTACAAAGGACATGAACTCATCATTTTTTATGGCTGCATAGTATTCCATGGTGTATATGTGCCACATTTTCTTAATCCAGTCTATCGTTGTTGGACATTTGGGTTGGTTCCAACTCTTTGCTATTGTGAATAGTGCTGCAATAAACATACGTGTGCATGTGTCTTTATAGCAGCATGATTTATAGACCTTTGGGTATATACCCAGTAATGGGATGGCTGGGTC
>NW_026659438.1:0-397 GCF_009828535.3 Hylobates moloch | reverse complement strand
AGTGTTCCTATTTCTCCACATCCTCTCCAGCACCTGTTGTTTCCTGATTTTTTAATGATGGCCATTCTAACTGGTGTGAGATGGTATCTCACTGTGGTTTTGATTTGCATTTCTCTGATGGCCAGTGATGATGAGCATTTCTTCATGTGTTTTTTGGCTGCATAAATGTCTTCTTTTGAGAAGTGTCTGTTCATGTCCTCTGCCCACTTTTTGATGGGGTTGTTTTTTTCTTGTAAATTTGTTTGAGTTCATTGTAGATTCTGGATATTAGCCCTTTGTCAGATGAGTAGGTTGCAAAAATTTTCTCCCATTCTGTAGGTTGCCTGTTCACTCTGATGATAGTTTCTTTTGCTGTGCAGAAGCTCTTTAGTTTAATGAGATCCCATTTGTCGATTTT
>NW_026659437.1:0-3533 GCF_009828535.3 Hylobates moloch | reverse complement strand
CAACATTTCTTTTGATTGAGCAGTTCTGAAACTCTCTTTCTGTAGAAACTGAAGGTGGACATTCGGAGCACTAAGGAACCTATACTGGAAACAGCAATATCTTCAAATTAAACTACACAGCTGCATTCTGTGAAACTTCTTCCTGTTCTGCGCATTCAACTAACGGAGTTGAACCTTACTTTTGATTGAGCAGTTCTGAAACACTCTTTCTGTACAAACTGCAAGTGGACATTCGGAGCTCTAAGGGGCCTATAGTGGAAAAAGGAATATCTTCAAATGAAAACTACACAGAAGCTTTCTGTGAAAGCTATTTCTGTTCTGTGCTTTCAACTAAGAGACTTCAAGCTTACTTTTGATTGAGCAGTTCTGAAACACTCTTTCTGTACAAACTGCATGTGGACATTCGTAGCGCAAAGGGGCCAATAATGGAAAAAGCAGTATTTTCAAATAAAAACTACACAGAAGCATTCTGTGCATCTAATTTCTGTTCTGTACATTCAACTAACGGAGTTGAACCTTACTTTTGATTGAGAACTTCTGAAACATTCATTCAGTAGAAACTGCAAGTGGACATTCAGAGAGCTAAGCGGCCTATAGTGGAAAAAGAAATATCTTCAAATAAAAACTACACAGAAGCATTCTGTGAATCTTCTTTCTGTTCTGTGCATTCAACTAACAGAGTTGAACCTTACTTTTGATTGAGCAGTCCTGAAACACTCTTTCTGTAGAAAGTGCAACGGGACATTCGGAGCGCTAAGGGGCCTATAGTGGAAAAAGAATATCTTCAAATAAAAACTACACAGATGCATTCTGTGAAACTTCTTTCTGTTCTGTGTATTCAACTAACCGAGTTGAAGCTTACATTTGATTGAGCAGTTCTGAAACACTCTTTCTGTAGAAACTGCAAGGGGACATTCAGAGCGCTAATGAGCCTATAGTGGAGAAAGGAATATCTTCAAATAAAAACTACACAGAAGCATTCTGCGAAATTTCTTTCTGATCTGTGCATTCAACTAACAGAGGTGAAACTTACTTTTGATTGAGCAGTTCTCAAACTCTCTTTCTGTAGAAACTGCAAGTGGACATTCGGAGCGCTAAGGGGCCTACAGTGGAAAAAGGAATATCTTCAAATAAAAACTAAACAGAAGCTTTCTGTGAAACTACTTTCTGTTCTGTGCATTCAACTAATGGAGTTGAAGCTTACATTTGATTGAGCAATTCTGAAACACTCTTTCTGTAGAAACTGCAAGGGGACATAGCAAGGGCTAAGGGGCCTATAGTGGAAAAAGGAATAACTTCAAATAAAAACTACTGAAAAGCATTCTGCGAAAGTTGTTACTGATCTGTGCATTCAACTAGCAGAGTTGAAGCTTATTTTTGATTGAGGAGTTCTGAAACACTCTTTACGAAGAAACTGCAAGTGGACATTTGCAGCGCCAAGCGGCCTATAGTCGAGAAAGGAATAACTTCAAATAAAAACTACACAGAAGCATTCTCTGAAACTTCTTTCTGTTCTATTCATTATACTAACAGAGTTGAAGCTTCCTTTTGATTGAGCAGTTCTGAAACACTCTTTCAGTAGAAACTGCAGGGGGACATTCGTAGCGCTTAGGGGCCTGTAGTGGAAAAAGAAATATCTGAAAATAAAAACTACAAAGAAGCATTCTGTGAAATTTCTTTCAGTTCTGTGCATTCAACTAACAGATTTGAAGCTTACTTTTGATTGAACAGTTCTGAAACACTCTTTCTGTAGAAACTGCAAGGGGACATTCTGAGCGCTAAGGGGCCTACACTGGAAAAAGCAATATCTTCAAATAAATACTACCAGAAGCATCCTGTGAAACTTCTTTGTGTTCTGTGCATTCAACTAACACAGTTGAAGCCTACTTTAGATTGAGCAGTTCTGAAACACTGTTTCTATATAAACTGCAATAGGATATTGAGAGGGCTGAGGGGCCTATAGTGGAAAAAGCAATATCTTCAAATAAAGACTACACAGAAGCATTCTGTGAAACTTGTATCTGTTCTGTGCATTCAACTAACAGAGTTGAAGCTTACTTTTGATTGAGCAGTTCTGAAACTCTCTTTCTGTAGAAACTGCAAGTGGACATTCGGAGCGCTAATGGGCCTATAGAGGAAAAAGCAATACCTTCAAATAAAAACAACACAGAAGCATTCTGTTAAACTTCTTTCTGTTCTGAGCATTCAACTAACAGAGTTGAAGCTTTCTTTTGATTGAGCAGTTCTGAAAAACTCTTTCTGTAGTAACTGCAAGTGAACATTCGGAGCGCTAAGGTGCCTATAGTGGAAAAAGGAGTATCTTCAAATAAAAACTACACAGAAGCATTCTGTGAAACTACTTTCTTTTCTGAGCATTGAATTAACAGAGATGAAGGTTACTTTTGATTGTGCAGTTCTGAAACACTCTTTCTGTAGAAACTTCAATTGGACATTCGGAGCGCTAAGGGGCCTATAGTGGATAAAGGTACATCTTCAAATAAAAACAACACAGAAGTGTTCTGTGCAAATTATTTTTGTTCTGTTAATTCACCTAACAGAGTTGAAGCTTACTTTTGATTGAGGAGTTCTGAAAAACTCTGTAGAAACAGCAAGTGGACATTCGGATCGCTAAAGGGCCTATAGTGGAAGAAGAAATATCTTCAAATAAAAACTACATAGATATATTCTGTGAAACTTCGTTCTGTTCTGTGCATTCAGCTAACAGAGTTGAAGCTTACTTTTCATTGAGCAGTTCTGAAACACTCTTTGTGTAGAAACAGCAAGTGGACATTTGGAGCGCTAAGGGGCCTACAGTGGAGAAAGTATTGTCTTCAAATAAAAACTACACAGAAGCATTCTGTGAAACTAATTTCTGTTCTCTGTATTCAACTAATGGAGTTGAACCTTACTTTTGATCGAGCAGTTCTGAAACACTATTTCTGTAAAAACTGCAGGTGTACATTCGTAGCGCTACGGGGCCTATAGAGGAAAAAGGAATATCTTCAAATAAAAACTACACAGAAGCATTCTGTGAAATTATTTCTGTTCTGTGCATTCAACTAACAGAGTTGAAGCTTACTTTTGATTGAGCTGTGATGAAACTCTCTTTCTGTAGAAACTGCAAGTGGACATTCGGAGCGCTAAGGGGCCTATTGTGGAAAAAGAAATATCTTCAAATAAAAACTACACAGAAGCATTCTGTGAAACTTCTTTCTATTCTGTGCATTCAACTAACGGAGCTGAACGGTACTTTTGATTGAGCAGTTCTGAAACACTGCTTCTGTAGAAACTGCAAGTGGATATTTCGAGCGCTAAGGGGCCTATTGTGGAAAAGAAATATCTTCAAATAAAAACTACACAGAAGCATTCTGTGAAACTTCTTTCTATTCTGTGCATTCAACTAACGGGGCTGAACGGTACTTTTGATTGAGCAGTTCTGAAACACTGCTTCTGTAGAAACTGCAAGTGGACATTTCGAGCGCTAAGGGGCCTATAGACGAAAAAGGAATAACTTCAAATAAAAACAAAACAAA
>NW_026659436.1:0-3533 GCF_009828535.3 Hylobates moloch | reverse complement strand
CAACAAGAGCAAAACTCCATCTCAAAAAAAAAAAAAAAAAGAGAGAGTCTATATGATACCAATTCCTTTGGTAGAGACATGATTTATCACCCAGTATAAGGACAAGCTTTGGACATAGTCCCTACTTGGGAGGCTGAGACACGAGAATCGCTTGAACCAGTGGGATGGCGGTTGCAGTGAGCCAAGATTGCACCACTGTACTCCAGCCTGGGTGATAGAGTGAGACTCTGTCTAAAAAAAACAAAAAAAAAAAACAAAACAAACAAACAAAAAACGGGGGGGAGGGCTGGGCGTGGTGGCTCATACCTGTAATCCCAGCACTTTGGGAGGCCGAGGTGGGTGAACCACTTGAGGTCAGGAGTTAGGAACCAGCCTGGCCAACATAGTAAAACCTGTCTCTACTAAAAAAAAAAAAAAAAAAAAAAAAAAAAAATACAAAAATACAAAAATACAAAAATTAGTCAGGTGTGGTGGTGTATGCCTATAATCCCAGCTACTCAGGAGGCTGTGGCAGGAATTGCTTGAACCTGGGAGGTGGAGGTTGCAAGGAACTGAGATTGCACCACCGCACTCTAACCTGGGCAGCACAGGAAGACTCCGTCTCAAAAAAAAAAAAAAAATGCAGACTTGGGGGAACGGGGTGGGTCTTTCACCAGGAGGGTGCCCTAGATGTGTGTCTGGGGAAGGTGACCCAACCTGGCTGAGGATGAGGGAGGGCCGGGTCTGCCTGCAGGTGCTGGACACAGGAGAGCAGCTGATGGTCCCCGTGGAAGTCCTGGAAGTGGATAACGAGGGGGCCTTGTGGAAGTTTCTGCTCTCAGGAGCTATGGCCGGGGCGGTGTCTCGCACGGGCACGGCACCTCTGGACAGAGCCAAGGTGTACATGCAGGTTTGTGTGGGTTGCAGGGAGGACGGGACCCAGCGCTGGAGCCACTGGGGAGAACGTGGGGTGAGGACAGATGGAGTTGACGTGGACGGAGTTCAGGATAGGAGTGCTGGCTGGAGTTGGGCTCTCCTGGACTAGTTAAGGTTGAAGTTGTGGGTGGTGATGGAGCTGGTGTGGACATGGCTTGGAGTCAAGTTTGAGGAGTTGAGAGAACTTGCCAGGGACAAGGACCAACGCTGGGCCAAGGTGGGGGTTGGAGGTCACGGAATTGGGGGTGGGGTCTTTGGACGAGTTTAAAGACAAGGTAGGGGCCAGGCGGAGTGGCTCATGCCTCTAATGCCAGCACTTTGGGAGGCCCAGGGGAGGTAAATCACCTGGGGTCAGGAGTTTGAGACCAGCCTGGCCAACATGGTGAAACCCTGTCACTACTAAAAATACAAAAAAATTAGTCTGGCATGGTGGCACGTGCCTGTAGTCCCAGCTACATAGGAGGCTGAGGCAGGAGAATTGCTTGAACCCAGGAGATGGAGGTTGCAGTGAGCAGAGATCGCGTCACTGCACTCCAGCCTGGGCAACAGAGTGAGACTGTCTCAAAAAAGAAGAAAAAACAAAAAGGCAAAATAGGACTGGAGCTACCTCAAGCAGGATATCTCACACCCATAGTCTCAGCTGCTCAGGAGGCTGAGGCAGGAGGATCGCTTGAGCCCAGGAGTTGGAGGCTGCAGTGAGCAATGATCGTGCCACAAACTCCAGCCTGGGTGACAGAGCGAGATCCCTGACTGAAAAAATAAACAGGTGCAGTGGTTCACTGTGGGAGGCCGAGGAGGGAGGACTACTTGAGCTTAGGAGTTTGAGACCAGCTGGGCAATATAGTGAGACCACATCTCTACAAAATAATAATTAATTAATTAAATAAATAAAAATTTAAAAAGGAGTCGGGCATGGTGACTCACACCTGTAATCCCAGCACTTTGGGAGGCCAAAGTGGGAAGATCGCTTGAGCCCAAGAGTTTGAGACCAGCCTGGGCAACATAGTAAGACCCCATCTATACAAAAAATTTTTACAGAATTAGCCTGCCATGGTAGCATGCACCTGTAGTCCCAGCTACTTGGAAGGCTTGAGGTGGGAGGATCACTTGAGCCCAGGAGTTTGAGGCTGCAGTGAGCTGTGATTGCACCACTGCATTCCAGCCTGGGCAACAGAACAAGATCCTGTCTCGAAAACATAAACAAACAAAAAACAAGAAAGAAAAGAAAAAGCAGGCCAGGCGCGGTGGCTGATGCCTGTAATCCCAGCAATTTGGGAGGCCAAGGTGGGCGGATCACCTGAGGTCAGGAGTTCCAGACCAGCCTGGCCAACATGGCAAACCCCCATCTCTACTAAAAATACAAAAATAAGCCAGGCGTGGTGGTGGTGACGCGAGCCTGTAATCCCAGCTACTCGGGAGGCTGGGGCGAAAGAATCGCTTGAACCTGGGAGGCGGAGGTTGCAGTGAGCCGAGATCCCCCGACTGCACTCCAGCCTGGGTGACAGAGTGAGACTCCGTCAAAAAAAAAAAAAAAAAAAAAGGAAGGAAGGGAGGAAGGAAGGGAGAGAGGGAGGGGAGAGAAAGGGAGAAAGAAAGGAAAGGATGGAAAGAAGAAAGAGGAAGAGAGAGAAAAGGACTGAGGAGATGAAGAGGAGGGGTGGGAATGTAGGTTGATGTTGGCTTTGGATCAGTGTTGTGTGCGATTGTAGAACTGGCCGGGGAAGGTGCTGAAGAAGGAGTGGGGATGGGATGGGGATGGGTTGGGGTTGGGTGGCTGGGGAGGTCCCGGTGGGGCTGTGCTTGGGGCGGGGATGGGGACGGAGACAGAGGCGAGCAGGGGCTCCTCCAGGGTCCTCCCTCCACCCAGGTCTACTCCTCCAAGACGAACTTCACCAACCTGCTGGGGGGGCTACAGAGCATGGTCCAGGAGGGCGGCTTCCGCTCCCTGTGGTGGGGCAACGGCATCAACGTGCTCAAGATTGCTCCTGAGTATGCCATCAAGTTCTCCGTATTCGAGCAGGTGGGGAATGAGGGGTCTGCTTCCCCCAGCTCAAGCCCAAACCCCTCCCGTCCCCCAAAACTCCAGGCCCTTGTTCAAGCACACACTCACTCTCCAGACCCCAGGCCTCTTCCCTGCGTGGGTTTTGTGTCGGAGGGTGGCTGACTTCTCTCTCACCCTCCTCTCTCCTCTCCCAGTGCAAGAATTACTTCTGTGGAATACAAGGGTCCCCACCCTTCCAGGAGCGTCTCCTCGCTGGCTCCCTGGCTGTGGCCGTCTCCCAGACCCTCATTAACCCCATGGAGGTAAGAGAACATGTGCCCCACAGGTGAGGAAACGCCGTGGAAATTAGTTACCCAAGTTGCTGGAGCTACTTCCTCTTCCTCCTTTCTCCCCTCCTCCTTTCTCCTCCTTTTTTCTCATACTTCTCCCTCCTCCCCGTTCACCTCTTCCTCTTCTGTCTCCCCTCCTCCTTTCTCCCTCCTCCTCTCCTCCTCCTTTCTCCCTCCTCCTCCCCTCCTCTTTCCTCTCCTCCTCCTCCCCTTTCTTCCTCCTCCTTCCCTCCTCCCCTCCTCTTTCCTCCTCCCCTCCTCCTTCCTCCTTTCTGCCTCCTCCTCCC
>NW_026659435.1:0-3534 GCF_009828535.3 Hylobates moloch | reverse complement strand
CAACACATTGCTTACCACATACTTCACAAGTGAACAGTGATCACACCGAAGCTGAAAACACTTGGCCTGTTGATCAAACAGGGTTTTCACTGGATTATACACTTTAAAATGGTGAATTTTCAGGTATGTGAATTAGTCCCTCCCCTGCTCAATGACAACAACAGGAAAAATTTTTTAAATAGGCTTTGGAGACAGACAACTAGTTTATGTCCCAGCTTTGCCCTTAACAGGCGCTCTGGCCTTTAGGCAATTGTGGCACAGTCCTTGGTTTCTCTTTATTTCCATTTCATCCTACGCAGAATGGGATTATGAATTGCCCTTGAGTCCACTGATAAACTCTCCACCCCCACCCTAGAGAGTGGCTGGTCAAAATATCCCAATTCTCCTAGACACAATAATTGATGAAGACACACAAGCCCCAAAGATGCTCAATCAAGATTCTTGAGGAGGGGAAATGTGGAAGCTGAGTCAAAACAGGGCTCTCTCCCTCTAAAATCATAAGACACAGCCTGGAGAGTGGTGGCTGACGCCTGTAATCCCAGCACTTCGGGAGGCCGAGGCGGGTGGATCATGAGGTCAGGAGATTGAGACCATCCTGGCCAACATGGTGAAACCCTGTCCTACTAAAATATAAAAAATTGCCAGGCGCAGTGGCTCACACCTGTAATCCCAACACTTTGGGAGGCCGAGGCAGGCATAACCTGAGGTCGGGAGTTTGAGTCCAGCCTGACCAACATGGAGAAACCCCGTCTTTACTAAAAATACAAAACTAGCCAGGCATGGTGGCGTGTGCCTGTAATCTCAGCTACTCAGGAGGCTGAGGCAGGAGAATCGCTTGAACCTGGGAGGCAGAGGTTGCAGTAAGCCAAGATCACACCATTGCACTCCAGCCTGGGCAAGAGGAGTGAAACTCTGTCTCAAAAACAACAACAACAACAAACACAAAAAATTAGCTGGGTGTGGTGGTGTGTGCCTGTAGTCCCAGCTACTTGGGAGGCTGAGGCAGGGGAACCTCTTGAACCCAGGAGGTGGAGGTTGCAGTGAGTGGAGATCGCACCACTCCACTCCAGCCTGGCGACAGAGCGAGATTCCATCAAAAAAAAAAAAAAAAAAAAGCCGGGTGCAGTGGCTCACACCTGTAATCCCAGCACTTTGGGAGGCTGAGGTAGGCGAATCACCTGAGGTCAGGAGTTCAAGACCAGCCTGGCCAACATGGTGAAACCCTGTCTACTAAAAATACCAAAATTAGCCGGGTGTGGTGGTGGGCACCTGTAATCCCAATTACTCAGGAGGCCGAAGCAGGAGAATTGCTTGAACCTGGGAGGCAGAGGTTGCAGTGAGCTGAGATCGCACCACTGCACTGTAGCCTGGGCGACAGAGCGAGACTGTTTAAAAACAAAAAAATCATAAGACGTAAAGTTCATGAAATCCAGAGCTACTGGGGGTCATCTTTCCCAATACACAGATAGAACATACCGGAGAGTGAAGCTAACATAGCGGAAATGAAGGGAGACAGATTTCTGACATTGCCTGAACACGTGGAGCCAGCCTAGTCAGAAGCTAGACAACTGTTTTCATTCATGTGCACCAGTAATTCCTTTTTTTCTTAAGCTTGTTTGAGTTGGGTTTCTGTCATGAGCAACCCAAAGAGGCTTAATACAGAAATATATTTTATCAGGCTGTTGTGAGAATTACTTGTGATAATACCTATAAAGCGTATAATGCTTAAATAAGCAGGGACTAAAAAATGGAAACTTACTATTATTATTGATAGCATTATGCAATGGATAGGAACAACTTTGTATATGCTTAATCTTATTACCCTGTAGTAGCAAAGATAGTACTGAGTACCATATAAAGTAGAATCTCAATAAACATATCCTTATAGACAAATTGATATCTCTTTACGTTAGTATGGAATTTAAACATGAATTAACCTGAATTTCTCCTGCCTTTTACTCTTAGGAGATAGAGATGAATCTACAAAATGGAAAAAGTGTTGAACTTGGGAGTCTAGAGACCAGGGTTCTAGTTCTGATGACGCCCTTCACATACTGAATGCCCTGGGGAAGCCGCTTCCCTTCTCTCAGCCTTGGGTTCTCCATGTGTCAAATTAGGCTGTGGAAAAAGGTATCAAGAGATACTTTTAATGGCCCATGATTTCTGGAGATTAAAATAAATTCAATCTCATACCCCTTTTGCATCCTACCCACAGCCTCCCACAATGACACATGATCAGGGAGAGTCAGGGTGCTTGCAAAGGGCCATTTCCGTGACGTTTTATGCTCATGGGAAGATGCAAGGAAGTCAGTACTCTTCACTTGCTAATGTAAAAATGTTACTGAATACATCTTAGAATGACTTTTAGAGACAAGGCCTGAAATATAATTTCATATCAGAAAAAAAAGAATTGAAATGAATATTTCTCATTCATCAGGCACTCATTTAGGGCTTTCTGGGCACATCCTGTGCCCAGTACTAGGAGAACAAAGGAACTGAGGCTCTGTTCCTGAGGTCAAGGAGAGCCTCGTCTTGCAAGGAATGTTCCCTGAATATCTTGTTCATCAAAGTTTCACCGGAGTTCAGATTGAAATGGAGATTTTGATAACCTTATTGGGCCAGGCACTGGGTAGACAAGTTTTTTGACATCGTCTTAACACTTGATTATAACTGTTCTATTCTCCCACCTCCCGGAAACACCAATCTGGCTGAATGGAGACATGAGCCTCTGTAAACTGATTCTCCCTCCACAAAGGGGCCCTGACCCTCACAGCCCCATCCTCTTTCATCCTTGCTGCCTGATCCTAGGGAAGCTTTGCTCTGTGATGGTGCCTGGAGCTGTGGTGTATGCAGGCATTTGAAACCCCAGCTTTGTGGAAGACGCGAGACATTGATTTTTACTCCACCATTTGGAGAAAAGTCATTTTTATATTAACACAAATGTTGATAGACAAGGAGCAAAGTTTAAGGTTGGAATGACTTTAAGATTCGTTCATTTTTTAAAAATTTATACTTATTGAGTGCTTACTATGTGCCAGCACTGTCCTAGGCCCTTGGGGACTGGTTGGTAAACAATGCAGACAGAGTAGTCGATAATGCCTGATATAGTTTGGATGACTGTCCCCTCCAAATCTCATGTTGAAATGTAATCCCGATGTTGGAGGCGGGGCCTGGTGGGAGGTGTTTGGGTCTCGTGGGTGGACCCTCATGAATGGCTGGGTGCTGTCCTAGAGGCACTGAGTGCATTCTCATGAGATCTGGTTGTCTAAAAACATGTGGCACCTGCCCCCTCTCTCTCTGGCTTCACCATCTGACACTCGGCTGTCACATGTGATAGTGACGTGACATGTGTCACATGTGATACTTTCACCATGTGACACTCGGTTCCCCTTCCACCTTCCACTGCATTTGAAAGCTTCCTGAGGCCCTCACCAGACGCTGATGCCAGCACTATGCTCCCTGTGCAGTCTATAGGACCACGAGCCAATTAAACCTCTCTTCTCTTCTTCTCTCCTCTCCTCCCCTCCCCTCCCC
>NW_026659434.1:0-3534 GCF_009828535.3 Hylobates moloch | reverse complement strand
ATGGTAGAGCAATTCTGAAACTCTCTTTCTGTAGAAACTGCAAGTGGACATGCGGAGCGCAAAGGGGCCTATAGTGGAAAAAGGAATATCTTCAAATAAAAACTACAGAGAAGCATTCTGTGAAACTGCGTACTGTTATGTGCATTCAACTAACAGAGTTTAATCTTACTTTCGATGGAGCAGTTCTGAAACTCTCTTTCTGTATAAACTGCAAGTGGACATTCAGAGCGCTTAGGGGCCTAGAGTGGAAAAAGGATTATCTTCAAATAAAAACTACACAGAAGCATTCTATGAAATTTCTTTCTGTTCTTTGAATTCAACTAACAGAGTTGAACCTTACTTTTGATTCAGCAGTTCTGAAACCCTGCTTCTGTGGAGACTGCAAGTGGATATTCCGATCGCTAAGGGGTGTATAGTGGAAAAAGGAATATGTTCAAATAACAACTACACAGAAACATTGTGTGAAACTCTTTTCTGTTCTGTGAATTCAACTAACAGAGATGAACATTATTTTTGATTCAGCAGCTCTGAAACACTCTTTCTGTAAAAACTGCAAGTGGATATACCGAGCGCTAAGGGGTCTATACTGGAAAAAGATCTATCTTAAAATAAAAACTACACAGCAGCACTCTGTGAAACTTCTTTCTGTTCTGTGCATTCAACTAACAGAGTTGAACTTCACTTTTGATGGAGAAGTTCTGAAACACTCTTTCTGTGGAAACTGCAAGTGGACATACGGAGTGCTAAGGGACCTAGAGTGGAAAAAGGAATGTCTTCAAATAAAAACTACACAGGAGCATTCTGTGAAACTTCTTTCTGTTCTGTGAATTCAAATAACAGAGTTTAACATTACTTTTGATCCAGGAGTTCTGAAACACTCTTCCTGTAGAAAATGCAAGTGCACATTCTGAGCACTAAGGGGCATATAGTGGAAAAAGGAATATCTTCAAATAAAAACTACACAGAAGGATTCTCTGAAATTTCTTTCTGTTCTATGCATTCAACTAACAGATTTGAACTTTACTTTTGATTGAACACTTCTGAAACACTCTTTCTGTAGAAATTGCAAGTGGACATACGGAGTGCTAAACACCTATAGTGGAAAAACTACACAGAAGCATCCTGTGAGACTCCTTTCTGTTCTGTGCATTCAACTAACAGAGTTGAACCTTATTTTGGTAGAGCAGTTCAGGAACTCTCTTTCTGAAGAAACTGCAAGTGGACATGCGGAGCGCACAGGGGCCTATAGTGGAACAAGGAATATCTTCAAATAAAAACTACACAGAAGCATTCTGTGAAATTTCTTTCCGTTCTATGCATTGAGCTAACAGAGTTGAAACTTACTTGTGATTGAGCAGTTCTGAAACACTCTTTCTGTAAAAACTGCAGGTGTATATTCCGAGCGCTAAGGGGACTATATTGGAAAAAGGACTATCTGAAAATAAAAACTACACACAAGCATTCTGTGAAACTTCTTTCTCTTCTGTGCATTCTACTAACAGAGTTAAGCTTTACATTTGATTGAGCAGTTCTGAAACACTCTATCTGTAGAAACTGCAAGTGGACATTCCGAGCGCTAAGGGGCCTAGGGTGGAAAAAGGAATATCTTCAAATAAAAACTACACAGAAACATTCTGTGAGTCCACTTTCTGTTCTATGCATTCAACTGAGTTGAACCTTACTTTTGGTAGAGCAGTTCTGAAACTCTCTTTCTGTAGAAACTGCAAGTGGACATGCGGAGGGCTAAGGGGCCTATACTGGAGAAAGGAATGTCTTCAAATAAAAACTACACAGAAGCATTCTGTGAAACTTCTTTCTGTTCTGTGCATTCAACTAACAGAGTTGAAACTTACTTTTGATTGAGCAGTTCTGAAACACTCTTTCTGCAGAAAGTGAATGTGGAAATTCGGAACGCTATGGGGCCTATAGAGGAAAAAGGAATATGTTCAAATAAAACTAGACAGAAACATTCTGTGAAACTTCTTTCTGTTCTATGCATTCAACTGAGTTGAAATTACTTTCAATTGAGCTGTTCTGAAACACTCTTGCTGTAGAAACTGCATGTGGAAATTCCGAACGCTATGGGTCCTATAGAGGAAAAAGGAATATGTTCAAATAAAAACTACACAGAAGAATTCTGTGAAACTTCTTTCTGTTCTGTGCATTCAACTAACAGAGTTGAAACTTACTTTTGATTGAGCAGTTCTCAAACACTTTTTCTGTAGAAATTGCAAGTGGAAATACAGAGTGCTAAGGGACCTATAGTGGAAAAAGGAATATCTTCAAATAAAAACTACACAGAAGCATTCTGTGAAACTCCTTTCTGTTCTGTGAATTCAACTAACAGAGTTGAACATTACTTGTGTTTGAGCAGTTCTGAAACACTCTTTCTGTAAAAACTGCAAGTGGATATTCCGAGCGCTAAGGGGTCTATACTGGAAAAAGGACTATCTTAAAATAAAACTACACAGAAGCATTCTGTGAAACTTCTTTCTGTTCTGTGCATTCAACTAACAGGGTTGAACTTCACTTTTGATTGAGATGTTCTGAAACACTCTTTCTGTGTAAACTGCAAGTGGACATTCGGAGCGCTAAGTGGCATATAGTGGAAAAAGGAATATCTTCAAATAAGAACTACACGGAAGCATTCTGTGAAACTTCTTTCTGTTCTGTGAGTTCAACTAACAGAGTTTAACATTACTTTTGATTGAGCAGTTCTGAAACACTCTTCCTGTAGAAAATGCAAGTGCACATTCTGAGGGCTAAGGGCCTATAGTGGAAAAAGGAATGTCTTCAAATAAAAACTACTGAGAAGCATTCTGTGAAACTACGTACTGTTATGTGCATTCAACTCACAGAGTTGAAACTTACTTTTGATTTAGCAGTTCTAAAACACTCTTTCTGCAGAAACTGCATGTGGAAATTCGGAACGCTATGGGGCCTGTAGAGGAAAAAGGAATATGTTCAAATAAATACTACACAGAAGCCTTCTGTGAAACTTCTTTCTGTTCTGTGCATTCAACTAACAGAGTTGAAACTTACTTTTGATTGAGCAGTTCTGAAACATTCTTGCTGTAGAAACTGCAAATGGATATTCCGAGCGTAAAGAGGCCTATCGTGGAAAAAGGAATATCTTGAAGTAAAAACTACACAGAAGCATTCTGTGAAACTTCTTTCTGTTCTGTGCATTCCACTAACAGAGTTGAAACTTACTTTTGATTGAGCAGTTCTGAAACACTGTTTCTGTAGAAATTGCAAGTGGACATACAGAGTGCTAAGGGACCTATAGTGGAAAAAGGAATATCTTCAAATAGAAACTACACAGAAGCATTCTGTGAAACTCCTTTCTGTTCTGTGAATTCATCTAACAGAGTTGAACATTAATTTTGATGGAGCCGTTCTGAAACAGTCTTTCTGTAAATAATGCGGGTTATATTCCAAGGGCTAATGGGTCTATACTGGAAAAAGGAATATCTTAAAATAAAACCTACACAGAAGCATTCTGTGAAACTTCTTTCTCTTGTGTGCATTCAA
>NW_026659433.1:0-3534 GCF_009828535.3 Hylobates moloch | reverse complement strand
TAGAACATTTGAGCTGTTTGTAGCTTCTTCAGTGCTACTAGCTGTGACTGTATGTATGTGTGGGGTGTGTGTGTGTGTGTGTGTGTGTGTGTGTGTGTGTATTTAATATGCAATGGATAAAGTTATTGGCAATTAGAAAGGTGTCCCTCTTTTTGAACAGTAACTAGACAATCCAAGAAATTATGGATAATGCAGTATAAATTATAGATAGTTCCACAATTGAGCAATTAATTTAGTTTCAGTAGAATTTATGAGGTAAGGAGAGAAATAATATGGTGTGGTAGGAAGAATCCTAGAACTGGGCTTAAATCCAAGTGTGGCAAACAGTTTGTTTATTCATTCAACAAGCAATGTTGTTCATTCATTATGTGCCAGCAGCTGTGTTTTGTACTGACACAAAAAATTTAGCAAGACCTATTTCCTGTAGAAGAGATGGCAGTTGCCGTGGAGGGAAGTGAGGATACTGTGAGGACACAGAGGAAAGTGTGAGCTCCTTTCCTTGTGAAGGCTTCACAGAAGAAATAATCTTTGAGCTGATTCTTGAAAGATGTGAAAAAGCTGCAAGAGAGACAAGAGGAGAGGGAGATGGGCAAGCACATGCAGAGGTAGGTAGACAGAAAAAAAGATTCTACATTTCCTGAAGCCTTGTATTCAGGTATGACTAGAGACCAGGTACACAGGAAAAATGGTAGGATATAAGGCCAAAAAAAAAAAAAGGAGCTAAGAAATTTCTTCCCAATGCTAGAAAATTTGTTGATGATAGAGCAGCACTGAAGACCACTGAGCAAAGAAGCAACACCATTTTGTCTGAATTTCATAGAGCCTCTAGCAATGGTATGAAGGGCACAGAGGAAGCAAGGAATAGGGCGGAGGAGAAAGGAGAGATTTATCGAGTTGGTGAAAGAGTTTCAGGGTGAGATGGGGCAGTCTCAATCCTTGGCAATACAGGAAATGTAGATTTGAGAAATATCAGGTAAGTAAAATTGACTAGGCTTGATTGTCTCTAGCTGACCTCCCTGCCTCTCTGGTGGACCTCTTTAAGCCAGAGTTCTGTTTCTGTAACATAATTCTGATCATGCCCCATCTCATTTTAAGTCTCTGAGACTTTACTCATGCAGGAAGCCTGCTTTTCAGGTGTAGTGAGTAGTAACCAATCTAGTTCCTCAGGTAACTAAAAGCTTACAAAATAATAAAGTATGTACTTGAGGCTGAGCTTCTAGGAATGACACACAAAACAGCACAACTGGCTCATCAAAGGTGCTGCTATTTTTGCAATAGTCAGGAAACTGGGGAATCAGGACATCACAGCCACAACAGCAACTAGGAACTAAAGTTCAGGAAGCCACCACCATGACTTGAGCTCCATGCCCCCATGTAATGCCAACAAATGGATAGTCCACACAAAACCACTCAATAGCCACAAAGCCAGGATTAGACAATGGAACTCCCGATGATGCTACTACAGGAAATAGGCCTTCAGAAAGAAAAGCACAGGTTATGCCTCGCTTCCCTTTCCAAATATTGTATGGGTGTGGTTATTTGGTTAAATACTGACCCCAAGATGTAAAGGGAGTTGGGGAAACATAACCTTTAGTTTTCTACCTTTTTGCATGCAATAAGGTAGACCACAAGGATATTTGAAGAAGCCGACTGAGTCATTCAATGACATCTGCTTCAGCATATTAACCAGGATCTCAATTATCTGTAGAACTTCTTAAAACTGCATATGCACAGGCTTCACCCATGAGGTCAAGGGCAGATCACTCCAGAGAAGCCAATAGTTTTCCCTTCAAATTAATATTTTAAAATGTTTATTTAGTAAAGAAGTAGCGATAGAGAAAGTCTAATTTTCAATGAATAAAAAGCGTTTTTATACTTTTGGTTGAATAGAAACAATTTATGTTATCACAGCATATTATAATTTTTTATAGTTTTTGTTTCTCCAAAGTATTTCTTTGGCAATTTTTAAACCAGACAGTAGATTAGGAAAAATCATGAGTTTGAAATGTTTGTTGATAATATTCTTACAAATCAAATGAAAAATGTGTATGATTTTTAGAGAAATAATGCCTAACCTCATTCGTGAGAAAAAAAGGAAATTAAATTTTTAAAAATTACCTAAATTCAGACCAATCATTTTACTGAAGACAGAAAATCAGCAAGGGGTGAAGTGGGCTGTATTCTTGAAGGCACTGGTGGATTTATCAGTTAGAGCAGATTTATTGGGGCACAATCCAAGGGAAGATAAAAATTCAGAGAGGGAAAATGTCATTTAATACTCCTTTTTCCCCTGAGGGTGTTTGCTAATGTCAGTGAGACTGCTGACATTCTGGCTGGTACAAGACTGCCTTGAACTGTTGGGAAGTAAACACTGCAGTTCAGAGCCTGTCAAGGGTAGAGGTCATAGCAAGTGCTTTACTTTGCATTGTGACCTTAAAGAAAAAATAAACCAGAAGTAAATAATCTCCCACAAGGGCAGTAATCCATTTTCAAATGGTCTGGCTGATAAAAAAAAAAAAAAAAAGAACTCAATTCTGAAACTGAATAATAAAATTATGGATTGGTAGTATATCAGTTGCCTAATTATTTTTCAAATACAGTATCCGGCACACAATAAAACATAACCAGTCACATGAAGGGACAATAAAACTTGAATAAAGACAAATAGAAACAAGCAACAAGAGAAACAGACCCTCAAGAGCTCCTGATACTGGAATTACCAGGCACAGATGTTAAACTATGCTTTTGATGTTCAAGGAAATTAAAGAGTGAAAATGTTGACAGATAACTTAAAATCATTAAAGCAATAGGCAGCAGATTAGAAAAGAACCAAACAGAAGTTTAGAATTAAGGCATACAATAACTGAAATTAACAACTCAGTTGACATGGTTAGTAACAGATTAGACACACCTGAAAAAATTTGTGAACTGGAAGATAGATGAAAGCAAAATACTCAGAAGGAAGCAAGAGGGACAAGATTAAAAAAAATGCAAAATTAAAAAAAAAAAAACATAGGGGTAATGATGAGAATAACCAAACATGTTTTTGCAAATCCAAAATAAGAAAGAGAAGAAAATAAGAATGAAACCAAAGCAATATTTGAAGCGATAAAGGGTGAAATTTTCTTAAATTAATTAAAGACATACGTCTACATATTCAAAAATTCAAACTGGATGAATAAAAAGAAATGCACAACCCAAATCCATCATAGTGGAATTGCAGAAAACCAAAGAACAGAGAAAAAATTTGAAATCTGCCAGAAAAAAAGAGATTGCTTTTAAAGGAGCAATAACTAGATTTCAGATGACTTCTTAAAAACAATAATGAGTATTAGAAGGCATAAAATACTATCTCCTGTGTGCTGAAAGAAAATAAATGCTATTGTATAATTCATGCCCAGTGAAAATACACAGAATAAAGATAAAATAAGAAACATTTTAATGCAGAAATAAAACATCATGAGAATTTTCCACCTGCAGACCTAAATTACTCTTCAAGGAGAAGGAAAATGATACCAGTAGAAAGTCAAATAT
>NW_026659432.1:0-3535 GCF_009828535.3 Hylobates moloch | reverse complement strand
CAAGCTTTCATTTCCAAAAGCGGGAGAGTGGGGTTATTCAGTGAGGCATTTTTAGAAGCTAAGAAGCAATAAGAAACATGCCAGAACTTTCATATTCGCTGAAGATACTTTGACAATGTGGGAAGGACTCTGTTTCACGCAACATCAATTTCCATGGTCCCTTTTGATTCAGCTAATATTTATGAAGCACTTGCTATGGAACAAGCATGGTGTCAGGCCCTGGGACTAGAACAGCGAACAAAAACTGACCTAGTCCTTACTCTAGTGTGTGTGCTGGCGGGGGTGAGTAAGGACAAGAATTAATCAAATACCTACACGATCTTTATAAACTGAAATGAACATTGTGAAGAAAAGAAACATGGAGAAGATAAAGGGCAGAGCTGATGCATGGTCAAATATGTTATTTTTTAAAAAACGTAATTGCTGATTATAGAAAATGGATTGGAGGAAAGTCAAATAATTACAGACCTCAGTAAGTAGTAAAAGGTTCTGATGTCATTTTGCAAGAGGATTGACCTTTATATTAGATTAATAAAAATATACATAGAAGAAAACTCATGCACTTGTCTGAAACTTTGTAAGACAAACTATATTCTATATGGGAAAGCAGTAAATTGGGCAATGTTCATGCAGAGTTTCTCTATGTTCTTAGGGCTTTTGATGTGTTATTATATATTCTTTTCATGCATGTCTTAACTGGAGTAGCGACTGAGTGGGTGGTAGGCAAATACCCTTTGTTAAAACTTGTTCTAATTATTTGCTCCAAAATACAGTTCCCGGTGAGACCAGATTCAACTAGTTGTTTGTTATTTCTGAATCAAAGAATTAGGTCAACAACATGAATCCTTAAAAGAAATCACAATACAATATATACCTCTATAAAATAGATCCCTCTAGCTATTTCCTGAAAATAACATTGGTTTATAAAATGTAACTGATAGACATGATGTAGAAATGTTAAAATTAAAATAATATATGAAAATGTTATGCGTTTATTGAAAGTTATTTAAATAAAACGTTTCAAAATGTATAATAAGACAACTATCACATTTTTATCTTTCCATCTACAGTATTCTTTCAATGTTATCTTTTCCTATATAACCTAGAATTATTTAAAACACCACTATTTTTTTTACCATTCCCTATCCAGTCTTGAATTAAAAAGGCTTCAAGCATCATAAAAAATTTACTTATTTTCCTAGCACTTTGGCCTTTTACTGTTTCACAAGATATGAGCAAAAAATACTTTCATTTCAAACATCATCAAAGTTGACAGCAGTGCAAAAAAAAAGAATAATTAACCATAATCAAAATTTTCTACTTAATAGTTTATGAAATTGAAAAGCTCCCATCCCACTAGCTATACACATGTAATTATTGCTTATTTTATTTTAAATTCAAATACATATAAGTTAATTGGATGATTCCCCAAGGAGATACTATATATTTAAATGTATATTTACCTGTAATTTTTTTTTGCTAAAACTATTAACATACCCTTGTAAAGAAAGTACAGGTTTCTTAAATTATTTCATACAAAAAGAAATTCATGAAAGTTACAAAAGTAGTTTCTGTGTGGCATTAAATTGAAAGATACAGAAAAAATATAGTCAACTTATTCCCAAGGGTTTTTAAGGTGGATATTTTTAATTAAACTTCAGTCAGACTTTATGGCTCAGAATACTCAATATGTTAATAGAAACATCTGCAGAAAATCTGTTTTCTTATTTATTGTGGCAAGAAAGCACAAGATAATCACAAGGGGAAACATTTCCCATAAATTTATTTCTATGAGCCAGATCTTTGATATTAAAAGGAAATTATATCAATTACAGTAATATTTAAATCAATGAAGTAATCAACATATTTCTCATGGGATTATTTTAATATAAAAATCTGACAAGCCACATTTTAAAATATGAAATACTGTTTTAAAAAGTATTTCTAAAACCTTATCAGCAAAATAAGCATTCCCTATTTTGGGCAAAAAATGTTCTAAAACATCTGCATTTGTTTTAGTATTGCCAAACCACAGTCTTATTGCTTCAGTTGACCCAGTGATTTAAGATTAAATGCTTCCTAAGAGGCTGGGGTGAGGGGCTGAACAGGGAAGGGAAGGAGGGGTACTCCCCAAGACTTTCATCATCATAGAAAGCATATTCCTTGACAATTCAACTTGCTTTTTGAAAATTAAATTCCTTCTGAACTAAATGTAAGAATTGACCTAATAATTTACCTATAAAATGCTGTGTTTTAACTTTTTTTCTAAATTAAACTCTTCTGGTTAATATATGAAATGAGGAAGACACAAACTTCAAAATAATAACAATAAAGAGCATGACATAATAAAAAAGCAAGCATGGAAGCCAAGGTAAGAGGCCCATACTTTTATTATCACTTAGGCAATGATTTGCTATGTACTTCGAGAAAGTCACATAACAATTCCTAGCCTGCCTTCGCTTATCCTGAAGCAGATACATGGAAATAGTTACCAGCTGTTTCCAGGTTTAATGAGTCTGGGTGGGGTCTTCCTACATTACATAAGTACACTCCTGCCGCTGGGCCTGGCTGGGCCTGGCTGGGCCTGTACATAGCAAAAAGGGATAAGCTCGATCACCACAGAGCATCAGGCCCAAGCCAGAAACCACACAGGATGGCGCCAGGCAGCTCAGGTGAGAGTGTGCAAAGATCGAGGCTGGACATCCTGGGAGACAGACTGTCTTTCAGTCACTGCAGAATCATGAACAGAGAGGGCAAATAAGGGCAAGGGACAAAAAGAAAAAGGCAGGGCACACAATCAGCACATTTTGATCACCTGCTATAAAGTGCAAATAGCAATAGTACCTTAGAGAAAAATTATGAGAATTGAATGACTTGACTTTTACTCATTAAAACTTTAGCAAATTCCTCAAATAAGTACTAAAAAATTGTTGGTTTTTGAGGAGTGGCTTGGAAGCCACATTGACTGGGCTCAAATCCCTATTCCAATACATTAGCTGTGTAAATAACTTCCCTCTGGCTGAGATCCCTTAATTATAAAATGGAGGTAAAGATATTACCTATTCATAGGGCTGATGCAAGGATTAAATGTGTTAATACATACGTAACACAGAGAAAACAGTCCCTGGCACCAATAAGCCATTCAATACTTGTTAGAGGTACAATGAGCACATCACATCCTGCCAGGTACTTTGAATGATGCTTTTACAACTGCATCTCATTCCCTATGCCCAATTAGTGTTCTCTGGGGGGAAAAAGGCTATATGGTAATTTGAACTCTCTTAAAGCAAGATATAACGAAGACTGCAAAGTGTTTCCAAACCAAATAAATATGATATACAATATTTTTAAATGGAGAGTATTGCACAACTTACTATTACTAATCTTGGAGTATCCCAGTAGAAAACATGTCCATTGAATTCACTTCTTTTCCACAAATATTTACTAAATATCCACCATGTGGCAGATGTGGGTTGAAACTCTGTATGTATCATATTAGGAATGTCTTTCAAAAAGGACCGTTTTATTATTTTAC
>NW_026659431.1:191-3535 GCF_009828535.3 Hylobates moloch | reverse complement strand
TGGACATTCGGAGCGCTAAGGGGCCTATAGTGGAAAAAGTAATATCCTCAAATAAAAACTGCAGAGAAGCATTCTGTGAAATTTCTTTCGGTTCTGTGCATTCAACTAACAGAGTTGAAACTTGCTTTTGTTTGAGCAGTTCTGAAACTCTCTTTCTGTAGAAACTGCAAGTGGACATTCAGAGCACTAAGGGGCCTATAGTGGAAAAAGGAACATCTTCCAATGAAAACTACACAGAAGCATTCTGTGAAACTTCTTTCTGTTCTCTGCATTTAACTAACAGATTTGAAACTTACTTTTGATTGAGCGGTTCTGAGACACTCTTTCTGTAGAAACTGCAAGTTGACATTCCGAGTGCTAAGGGGCCTATAGTGAAAAAAGGAATATCTTCAAATGAAAACTACAGAGAAGCGTTCTGTGAAATTCCTTTTGGTTCTGTGCATTCAGTTAACAGAGTTGAAGTTGCTTTTGATTGAGCAGTTTTGAAACTCTCTTTCTGTAGAAACTGCAAGTGGACATTCCGAGGACTAAGGGGCCGATAGTGGAAAAAGGAACATCTTCCAATAAAAACAACACAGAAGCATTGTGTGAAACTTCTTTCTGTTCTGCGCATTTAACTAAGAGTGTTGAATCTTAGTTTTGATTGAGGAGTTCTGAAACACTCTTTCTGTAGAAACTGCAAGTGGACATTCGGATCGCTAAGGGGCCTATATTGGAAAAAAATTATATCTTCAAATTATAACTACACAGATGCATTCTGTGAAACATCTTTCTGTTCTGTGCATTCAACTAACAGGGTTGAACATTACTTTTGACTGAGCAGTTCTGAAACACTCTTTCTGTCGAAACTGCAAGTAGACATTCTGAGCGCTAAGGGGCCTATAGTGGAAAAAGGAATATCTACAAATAAAAACTACACAGAAGCATTCTGTGAAACTTCTATCTGTTCTGTGCATTCAACTAACAGAGTTGAAGCATACTTTTGATTGAGCAGTTCTGAAACTCTCTTTCTTTAGAAACTGCAGGTGGACATTTGGAGCGCTAAGGAGCCTTTAAAGGAAAAAGGAACATCTTCCACTGAAAACTATAGAGAAGCATTCTCTGAAACTTCTCTCTCTTCTGTGCATTCAACTAACAGTGTTGAAACTTACTTTGTTTTTTTTTTTTTTTTAATTACACTTTAGGATTTAGGGTATATGTGCACAATGTGCAGATTTGTTACATATGCCTCCGTGTGCCATGTTGATTTCCTGCACCCTTTAGCTCGTCATTTAGCATTAGGTATATCTCCTAATACCAACAAAAAGACTGTGTTTTCCCTTCCGGTGTCCATGATTCTCAAGTGAGAACATGCGGTGTTTGGTTTTTCGTCCTTGCGATAGCTTACTGAGAATGATGTTTTCCAGTTTCATCCATGTCCCTACAAAGGACACGAACTCATCATTTTTTATGGCTGCATAGTATTCCATGGTGTATGTGTGCCACATTTTCTTAATCCAGTCTATCATTGTTGGACATTTGGGTTGGTTCCAAGTCTTTGCTATTGTGAATAGTGCATGTGTCTTTATAGCAGCATGATTTATAGTCCTTTGTGTATATACCCAGTAATGGGATGGCTGGGTCAATTGGTATTTCTAGTTCTAGATCCCTGAGGAATCGCCACACTGACTTCCACAATTGTTGAACTAGTTTACAGTCCCACCAACAGTGTAAAAGTGTTCCTATTTCTCCACGTCCTCTCCAGCACCTGTTGTTTCCTGATTTTTTAATGATGGCAATTCTAACTGGTGTGAGATGGTATCTCACTGTGGTTTTGATTTGCATTTCTCTGATGGCCAGTGATGATGAGCATTTCTTCATGTGTTTTCTGGCTGCATAAATGTCTTCTTTTGAGAAGTGTCTGTTCATGTCGTTTGCCCACTTTTTGATGGGGTTGTTTGTTTTTTTCTTGTAAATTTGTTTGAGTTCATTGTAGATTCTGGATATTAGCCCTTTATCAGATGAGTGGGTTGCAAAAATTTTCTCCCATTCTGTAGGTTGCCTGATGATAGTTTCTTTTGCTGTGTGGAAGCTCTTTAGTTTAATGAGACCCCATTTGTCAATTTTGGCTTTTGTTGCCATTGCTTTTCGTGTTTTAGACATGAAGTCCTTGCCCACGCCTATGTCCTGAATGGTATTGCCTAGGTTTTCTTGTAGGATTTTACTACAAGGCTACAGTAACCAAAACAGCATGGTACTGGTACCACAACAGAGATATAGATCAATGGAACAGAACAGAGCCCTCAGAAATGATGCCGCATATCTACAACTATTTGATCTTTGACAAACCTGACAAAAACAAGAAATGGGGAAAGGATTCCCTATTTAATAAATGGTGCTGGGAAAACTGGCTAGCCATATGTAGAAAGCTGAAACTGGATCCCTTCCTTACACCTTATACAAAAATTAATTCAAGACGGATTAAAGGCTTAAATGTTAGACCTGAAACTTACTTTTGATTGAGGAGTTCTGAAAAACTCTTTCCGTAGAAACTGCAAATGGAAATTCTGAGCGCTAAGGAACCTATAGTGGAAAAAGGAACATCTTCAAATAAAAAGTACACAGAAGCATTCTGTGAAACTTCTCTCTGTTCTGTGCATTCAACTAAGAGATGTGAAACTTACATTTGATTGAGCAGTTCTGAAACACTCTTTCTGTAGAAACTGCAAGTGGACATTCAGAGCGCAAAGTGGCCCATAGTGAAAAAAGGAATATCTTCAAATAAAAACTACGGAGAAGCAGTCTGTGAAACTCCTTTCGCTTCTGTGCGTTAAACTAACAGATTTGAAGCTTGCTTTTGATTGGGCAGTTCTGAAACTCTCTTTCTGTAGAAACTGCTAGTGGACATTCGGAGCGCTAAGGGGCCTATAGTGGAAAAAGGAATATCTTCAAATAAAAACTACAGAGAAGCATTCTGTGAAACTCCTTTCGGTTCTGTGCATTCAACTAACAGAGTTGAAACTTGCTTTTGTTTGAGCAGTTCTGAAACTCTCTTTCTGTGGAAACTGCAAGTGGACATACAGAGTGCTAAGGGGCCTATAGTGGAAAAAGGAACATCTTCCAATAAAAACAACACAGAAGCATTCTGTGAAACTTCTTTCTGTTCTGTGCATTCAACTAAGAGATTTGAAACTTACTTTTGATTGAGCAGTTCTGAAACACTCTTACTGTAGAAACTGCAAGTGGACATTCAGAGCGCAAAGGGGCCTATAGTGAAAAAAGGAATATCTTGAAATAAAAACTACAGAGAAGCACTCTGTGAAACTCCTTCCGGTTCTGTGCATTCAACTAACAGAGTTGAAGTT
>NW_026659431.1:0-91 GCF_009828535.3 Hylobates moloch | reverse complement strand
GGGCCTATAGTGAGAAAAGGAACATTTTCCAATAAAAACAACGTGGAAGCATTCTGTGAATCTTCTTTCTGTTCTGTGCATTCAACTAAGT
>NW_026659430.1:0-3535 GCF_009828535.3 Hylobates moloch | reverse complement strand
ATTGTATATCTAGAAAACCCCATTGTCTCAGCCCAAAATCTCCTTAAGCTGATTAGCAACTTCAGCAAAGTCTCAGGATACAAAATCAATGTACAAAAATCACAAGCATTCTTGTACACCAATAACAGACAAACAGAGAGCCAAATCATGAGTGAACTCCCATTCACAATTGCTTCAAAGAGAATAAAATACCTAGGAATCCAATTTACAAGGGTTGTGAAGGACCTCTTCAAGGAGAACTACAAACCACTGCTCAATGAAATAAAAGAGGATACAAACAAATGGAAGAACATTCCATGCTCATGGGTTGGAAGAATCAATATCATGAAAATGGCCATACTGCCCAAGGTAATTGATAGATTCAATGCCATCCCCATCAAGCTACCAATGACTTTCTTCACAGAGTTGGAAAAAACTACTTTAAAGTTCATATGGAACCAAAAAAGAGCCCGCATCACCAAGTCAATCCTAAGCCAAAAGAACAAAGCTGGAGGCATCACCCTACCTGACTTCAAAATATACTACAAGGCTATAGTAACCAAAACAGCATGGTACTGGTACCAAAACAGAGACATAGATCAATGAATCAGAATAGAGCCCTCAGAAATAATGCCGCATATCTACAACTATCTGATCTTTGACAAACCTGACAAAAACAAGCAATGGGAAAAGGATACCCTATTTAATAAATGGTGCTGGGAAAACGGGCTAGCCATATGTAGAAAGCTGGAACTGGATCCCTTCCTTACACCTTATACAAAAATTAATTCAAGATGGATTAAAGACTTACATGTTAGACCTAAAACCATAAAAACCCTAGAAGAAAACCTAGGCAATACCATTCAGGACATAAGCATGGGCAAGGACTTCATGTCTAAAACACCAAAAGCAATGGCAACAAAAGCCAAAATTGACAAATGGGATCTAATTAAACTAAAGAGCTTCTGCATAACGAAAGAAACTACCATCAGAGTGAACAGGCAACCTACAGAATGGGAGAAAATTTTTGCAACCTACTCATCTGACAAAGGGCTAATATCCAGAATCTACAATGAACTCAAACAAATTTACAAGAAAAAAACAACCCCATCAAAAAGTGGGTGAAGGACATGAACAGACACTTCTCAAAAGAAGACATTTATGCAGCCAAAAAACACATGAAAAAATGCTCATCATCACTGGCCATCAGAGAAATGCAAATCAAAACCACAATGAGATACCATCTCACACCAGTTAGAATGGGGATCATTAAAAAGTCAGGAAACAGCAGGTGCTGGGGAGGCTGTGGAGAAATAGAAACACTTTTACACTGTTGGTGGGACTGTAAACTAGTTCAACCATTGTGGAAGTCACTGTGGCGATTCCTCAGGGATCTAGAACTAGAAATACCATTTGACCCAGCCATCCCATTACTGGGTATATACCCAAAGGATTATAAATCATGCTGCTATAAAGACACATGCACACGTATGTTTACTGAGGCATTATTCACAATAGCAAAGACTTGGAACCAACCCAAATGTCCATCAATGATAGACTGGATTAAGAAAATGTGGTACATATACACCATGGAATATATGCAGCCATAAAAATTGATGAGTTCATGTCCTTTGTAGGGACATGGATGAAACTGGAAACCATCATTCTCAGTAAACTATCACAAGGACAAAAAACCAAACACCGCATGTTCTCACTCATAGGTGGGAATTGAACAATGAGAACACATGGACACAGGAAGGGGAACATCACACTCTGGGGACTGTTGTGGGGTGGGGGGAGGGGGGAGGGACAGCATTAGGAGATATACCTAATGCTAAATGACGAGTTAATGGGTGCAGCACACCAACATGGCACATGGATACATATGTAACAAACATGCACATTGTGCACATGTACCCTAAAACTTAAAGTATAATAATAATAATAAAAAAAGAAAAAGTTTTTAGGTAGAAAATAAAAAAATATAAGTCAGCATTCTTGAATGCAAATACTAAAGCATATTCTTAATTAAAACAAACAAAAAATAAGGATATTAACCCATTTATGGCTGAGGTTGCATTTTTTTTTTGAATTTTTGCAAAGAGACCTTGGTGATGACCTTGAGCAGTAGGATATAAATAACTCCCGCATGCTTAGCGTTCCAGTAATGGAACACTAGGCATAACTCGGTAGCCCCTGTGCCCCGCTATTTTCATTTCTGTTGGATCATAATTAGAGAATGGGCCTATAAAGACTCTACTGCTTTAATGTTTTCAGCTTTACCCTGTGGCCTATAATGTATGCAAGTTTTGTGGACATAAGAGAAAAAATGTTACATATCAGAGGGATGTCCAGAAAATCAGACTTGAAGGACACATACCAGATTCCGTGCCTACATGAACCCGTGAGACTGCTCCAGAAAAGCTTCTCATGTTGCCATAGTGGAGCACAGGAATCATAGATCAGGTAGGTGTCACAGCCACATCTGAAAACTGGCTACCTCTTCATCTTCCCTGCTGTGTGAACTCCATGCAACACCTCCTTTTTACACGTCATTCTCTACAGAAGCCAAGTGCTCCGTAACACATCGTTGGTGAAACATAGTTTATTTGCTTTGCCTGGGCTGCAAAAGATCCTGACAAATCAAATAACATTTTCCAAACAGAAATAATGTTCACAAACCGATGGACAACTACAACATATGGACATCAACACGTCAGGGTTCTTTCTCGATATTTTTACCTCACAGGGAACATTGATGGTAACTAGGGATTTTTGTGCAACCATAATATGTTTGTTTTTTCTTCTTCCTGACAGTTGAATTATTCATCAGCAGGCAAAGTATTATTGGGTAGATGTCGCTTTCTCTCAAAACGACATAGATATTATGTTACAACTTTTAGCTTCCAGATGAGAAGAATGACATTCACTTGATTGCTTACACCTTTAGGGATAAGTTATTCTTTGTCCCTAAAAGCTTGCAAGAGTTTTTCTTTATGCCTATAGTTCAGAAATGTATGAAGCTCTGATTAGATGTGTCTTTTTTTTTTAATCAACAACTCAAATTGCATTGTGAACTCTTTTATTCTAATGAATCAGATTTAATGTTCTTTTAGGATAATTTTAACAATTTGATAATAATTCAAGCTTAGAGTAATTTTTATGTATTTCAAAACTGCCTCTTTTCATCTCCCTTTCTGGGACCCCTACCCTTTTGGGTGGCCTTGAATTTGCAAGCTTCATCTTCTGGGTCTCCTAGAGCTCTCCTGCCAGCCTCTTACATTTTCATTCATTATTTATATGTCTTTATACAATAATTTTGCTTTCTATGTTAAGATATTTCTTTTATCTTCCAGGCCATGAATGTATTATTAGAAATCATAGTTTTTGCACTGCATATAAACATCACTATACCTTTTGTTGATCTGTTTCTCTCTCTTTCTTGTTCAGGGTTCTATTTAACTTTCTATTTATTTAACTCATCTGCTTTGGCAGAAATATCATCATGGCTCATCAGTAGTAGGTCAAGTTATTGTCATATCTTATGAGGTAGTGG
>NW_026659429.1:0-3535 GCF_009828535.3 Hylobates moloch | reverse complement strand
TGTGTGTGTGTGTGTGTTTGAGAGAGAGAGAGAGAGAGAGAATCTAGTGCATTTTCTTGTTCTACTTTGTCCCAGGCTTCACATTTTAGTGATTGAAACTAAAATACCTTGATTCTCACCATCTAATTTTACAAATAAAATCTGGTTTACTGTTAAGAATTGAACGTGTTACGGATTGAATTGCGTTCCCCAAAAAGGTATATTGAAATCCTAATGCCCAGCACCTCAAAATGTGATCTTATTTTGAAATAAGGTCTTTGCAGATGTAATTACAATGAGGTGATTAAGGTGGCCCTCATTCTGTATAACTGGTGTAATAACCACCATGTGAAGACACAGGCACTCACAAGGTGAAGATGGCCATCTGATGATAGAAGCAGAGGTTGGCATGATACAACTACAAAAAAGGGAATGCCAAGGATTGCTGGCAACCTCCTGAATTTAGAAGAGACAAGAAACATCCTCACCAAGAACCCTCAGAGGCAGCACGGCCGACACCATGATTTGTTTCCTGAGACATAAAGCTTGTGACTCTTTTTGACAGCAATTCTAGGAAACCCATACACAGAGACACAGAGATCTTTATTAAAATTCATTTTTTCATTTAAAAATATTTAATTGACAAAGACCGTATATATGGAAAATGTCCAATGTGATGACTGGATATACATATAGATTGTGTAACGATGATTGCAATCAAATTAATGAACACCTCGCTCATTGACCTTGTGATGCATAATGGATAGACCCAGAGTTATGCAGCCAGCTTGGGGCAGAGCTGGGTTTGAATGGCATACTCTTCACCCGGCCACACTTATCTTCCATAATCACTTTATATCGTCCTGAGGGTTTGAAAGATTCCACTGCTCCATGTCACTACATCAACACATTGTGGAGTGAGGGGCCCATATTTCATTGCAGGCATCTGAAGATCGACAGTGGAGTTTCCCATCCCTCAATTTTAAAATGAGTGAGTTGGAGCGATCCCCAGGACCTTTCTAAGGTGTGTGATTTGAGAGCAATGATCATTGTAATTAAGACCCTTGACTTGAATACTGCTCATTTTAAATCATGATTAGGGATATAAGATGATCTGTGAGTTTTCTAAGTAAATTTTATAGGGACCTGGTGACTTATAGTGACCTGCTGAAGTGTTGGATATGAATTCTCATGAAGGGACTTGCTAGTAGCAATGGTGTAATTTAAAACTCATCCATAAGTGTTTACACAATCAAAGACATTTAGATCCTCTGAAGTCGGCTGGTTTCCTGTAAGCCAAGTGTGTTATTTATGGTGGACAGTTGAAATTGCACTGAAGTTAAACTTGGTGGTGGAGAGTACACTTCATCGTATTCAATTTTTGCGCTTCAGTTTCTTCTATGTCTGACTTTCAGGAAATAGGAACTTCAGCATTGCGTTTTTCCAGCATATTTTCTTTTTTTAAAAAATTATATTTTAAGATCTGGGGTACATGTGCAGAAAGTGCAGGTTTGTTACAATAGGTACACACGTGTCATGGTGGTTTGTTGCACCCATCAGTCCGTCAACTATATTAGGTATTTCTCCTAATGCTCTCCCTCTGCTACCATGCAGCTCCCGGACAGGCCCCGGTGTGTGATGTTCCCCTCTCTTTGTCCATGTGTTCTTGTTCAACTCCCACTAATGAGTGAGAACATGCAGTGTTTGGTTTTCTGTCTCTGTGTTAGTTTGCTAAGAATAATGGTTTCCAGCTTCGTCCATGTCCCTGCAAAGGACATGAACTCATCCTTTTATATGGCTGCATAGTATTCAATGGTGTGTATGTACCACATTTTATTTATCCAGTCTATCATTGGTCGGCATTTGAGTTGGTTCCAAGTCTTTGCTATTGTGAACCATGCCTCAATAAACATACGTGTGCATGTGTCTTTATTGTAGAATGATTTATAATACTTTGCGTATACAACCAGTAATGGGAATGCTGGGTTAAATGCTATTTCTGGTTCCAGATCATTGAGGAATGGCCATACTGTCTTCCAGAATAGCTGAACTAAATTACCCTCCCACCAACGGTGTAAAAGCATTCCTATTTCTACACATCTTCTCCAGAATCTGTTGTTTCCTGACTTTTTAATGGTCACCATTCTAAGTGTTATGAGACGGTATCTCATTGTGGTTTTGATTTCCATTTATCTAATGACCAGTGATGCTGAGCTTTTTTTCATATGTTTTTTGCTGCATAAATATCTTCTTTTGAGAAGTGTCTGTTCATATCTTTTGCCCACTTTTTGAGGGGGTTGTTTTGTTCTTGTAAATATGTTTAAGTTCCTTGTAGATTCTCGATATTAGCCCTTTGTCAGATGGATAGATTGGAAAAATTTTCTCCCATTCTGTAGGCTGGCTGTTCACCCTGATGATAGTTTCTTTTGCTGTGCAGAAGCCGTTTAGTTGGTTACATAACATTTGTCAATTTTGGCTTTTGTTGCCATTGCTTTTGGTGTTTTCTTCAAGAAAGTTTTGTCCATGCCTATGTCCTGAATGGTATTGCCTAGGTTTTCTTCCAGAGTTTTTATGGTTTTGGGTCTTATGTTTAAATCTTTAATCCATCTTGAGTTAATTTTTGTATAAGGTGTAAGGACAGGTTCCAGTTTCAGTTTTCTACACATAGCTAGTCAGTTTTCCCAGCACCATTTATTAAATAGGGAATCCTTTCCCCATTGCTTGTTTTCGTCAGGCTTGTCAAAGATCAGATGGTTGTCTATGTGTGGTGTTATTTCAGAGGCCTCTGTTCTTTTCCATTTGCCTTTATATCTGTTTTGGTACCAGTACCATGCTGTTTTGCAGGCATCACACTACCTGACTTCAAACTATACTACAAGGCTACAGTAATCCAGTGTATTTTTGACTTCAAACTTGTAAATTGTAAACTATTAAGCAAATGAGCAAACTTCACATCTTTCCCCACTCTTGTGTGGACATAGAGTTTTGTTATGCATGTCTTTTGCTTTTCTTATCTGGGAGGAGATCTTTCTTAACTTTAGAAATTGGATTAATGCTATTTTGTGTAACCTCATATTTGATGTGAATGTCAGAACTTTTTGAAACTTAGCTGTGCCTTTAGTACATTGGTCACTGAGTGCCTGTTTCCTAGAAGGCACTGGGCAGCCCAGTGAGGGTAGCTGAGGAAGAGACATGAGCTTCCTTCTGGTGTGTGCTGTGCTGGAGGATAAAGACACTGCTCAAGCAATAGCGTAAATGTATCTAACACTGTGACTCTAATCAGAGTGGCACAGCTGATGAGCATGGGGCTAGGAGAACATTAGAACTTGTGGGAACAGGAATGTTGTCAGAGTTCATGAAAGGTCTTCCCAATGGTGGGAGACTGCAGTATTGAAGGAGGTAGAAGTAACTGAAAGAAATGGTGGTAGAGGGTGGGGTGCCATGGCTCACACCTGTAATCCCAGCACTTTGGGAGGCCGAAGCAGGCAGATCACAACGTCAGGAGATCGAGACCATCCTGGCTAACACAATGAAACCCCATCTCTACTAAAAATAC
>NW_026659428.1:0-3536 GCF_009828535.3 Hylobates moloch | reverse complement strand
TTGTGGCCTTGGTTTCTGAATTTGTCAGTAGACTCAAATACAACAAATCTTTATCTGTGGGGTATTAGGCACGTAAGCGGTACCCAGTATAACTTGTTGGCCTGTAATTACCAGGCACTCATGTTCATATGCATGGATGGTGTACCTTACAGTTAAATTATGACCTCTAGATTTTACCAAGTTTCACAAAGTCTACATTTGAAACTATAGTTTGAAGTCAGATCTTCTCAGTTTCTTTAGAATGAACAAATTACATATGTAGAATTTCTGAATAGAATAATTAATTTTACACAAGGGTCAGTTTTTCTTACTAGTCTTGGATTTTTGTAGATCTTGATGATAAGCGTAATAATCATAACTAAGTTGAGTGCTTATTGTCGTTCTTTATAATCTTGATGAATTCTCAAACCTATGGGGTAAGTACTTGGTTTTGCCCATTTTACCGATGAGGAGGAAACTGAGACATAGATCAAGAACTTGACCAAAGTTATACAGCTTGTAATTGGTGGAGCTGGAATTGAACCCCATCTTGACTTCACAGCTTATATTCTTAACCACAAGGCATTAATGCCTCCTTCAGCTGCCAGGTCTAACCTGATTATGACCATTTAAATTTAGCCCAAGTGTTACAATGAAAGAAGTTCATATTACCTACTCTCATTTGTTGTAAGTCTATGATTTTGTAGCTGTTTATAATGTTATATCTTTTATGTCTAGATATACTATGTAGCGAGATAACTGAAATATTTAATTCTAGGAGAGTCTTAAGCTACATGAAAAACCTCTAGTAAAGAACTGCATATATGAATGTAGGGAATTAATTAAAAAGTGTGACACTCCCTGATGATTTACTATGAAAGAGCTCCAAGTAGGTGTTCAGAACTGTCTCAGGCTGAAGTGTCATTGATCTCCTAAACTATAATCATGGTTAAAGGAGAATCTGACAGGTAATGCTTGAGTTGAACCCACAGTACCAAATCCCTCTTGAGTCTTTTCTAATGTGAGGCAGAAATAATATGAACATTATTGTTAATATTATTTTACACAGTAGTTCCAGATTTTCTCTTTATCAAATCTTTTGTCAAGCATTTAAAAAGCAGGAACAAAGACTAGTTCTAATTTTTACTTGTGTTTATAAAAAAAAAAAGTAATATTCTAGGATTCTGTGGTGGAAAAATGGCCAAAAGACAAGAGGAAGGAAAATAAACCGATGACCTGGCTAAAACCTACACTGACTAATCAGTGGCTCAGTCTTTAAAGGATTTGTTGTTTTTAAAGGATTTTTTTTGGTTGTTTGTATTGTTTGAAATAAGATTGACTTGCTTCTGGCATTATAAAAGATAAGGTCTTTTATAATCACCAAGCCCTCAGTGTAGTACTTGGGTACCTGGGTGTCACTGCTGATTATTTTTTAATTTTTAAATTTATTTTTTTGAGACAGAGTCTCACTTTGTTGCCCAGGCTGGAGTGAAGGGGCGTGATCTTGGCTTACTGCAGCCTCTCCCTCCCAGGTTGAAGCGATTCTCATGCCTCACCTTCCCAAGTAACTGGGATTAACAGGTGTGTGCCAACACACCTGGCTAATTTTTGTATTTTTAGTAGAGAGGGAGTTTCACCATGTTGGCCAGGCTGGTCCTGAACTCCTGGACTCAAGTAATCTACCTGCCTTGGCCTCCCAAAGTGCTGGGATTACAGGTGTGAGCCACCGCGCCCGGCTCTCTGCTGGTTATTCAGGGCCCAAGGGCTCTTCAGTTATCAGGTGATGTATGCTGCTAGGACTGGGACCTTCCCTTCAGGGCAGCAGATTCCCTTCTGGCCCAGGATGTGTCTAGAATTGTCATCCCGGAGCTAGGGCCTGGAATGGAGGCCTCATGACTGATGAACTTTAATTTATTTTCTTTTTCTTTTTTTTTTTTTGAGATGGAGTCTCACTCTGTTGCCCAGGCTGGAGTGCAGCGGCACCATCTTGGCTCACTACAGCCTCTGCTTCCTGGGTTCAAGCGATTCTCCTACCTCAGCCTCCCAAGTAGCTGAGATTTACCAGCACATGCCACCACGCCTGGCCAATTTTTGTATTTTTAGTAGAGACGGGGTTTCACCATGTTGGCCAGGCTGGTCTCAAACCCCTGACCTCAGGTGATCTGCCCGCCTCCACCTTCCAAAGTGCTGGGATTACAGGCGTGAGCCACTGCGCTTGGCCTTAATTTATTTGCATATAAAGATTTCAGTATTGGGAGATTTGGTGAAATTTGTCATTCTAATCCTTATGGCAATTGATTACTTGAAATGCTGACAGCTATATTACCTTGTTATTGGTCTTAAATATAAAAAGGCAGAAGTTGTCTAAATTGAGAGATTTTGAATGTCTTACAAAGTATCTGTTAGGCCGGGCATGGTGGCTCACGCCTGTAATCCCAGCACTTTGGGAGGCCGAGGCGGGCGGATCACGAGGTCAGGAGATCGAGACCATCCTGGCTAACCTGGTGAAACCCTGTCTCCACTAAAATAGAAAAAATTAGCTGAGCGTGGTGGCGTGTGCCTGTAGTCCCAGCTACTTGGGAGGCTGAGGCAGGAGAATGGCGTGAACCCAGGAGGTGGAGCTTGCAGTGAGCCGAGATTGTGCCACTGCACTCCAGCCTGGGCAACAGAGCGAGACTCCGTCTCAAAAAAAAAAAAAAAAGAAAGTATCTGTTAAGGTGGTAGTTAACAAGCAGTTACATTGTAACCTAATTGTTGAAAAATGTTATCTGTGAAATACTTGCATTTCCGCTATGTGAAAAGCATGAAACCAGGCCTTTGGAGGGGGAGGAGATGCAAAATTTATAAAGGTTTTTAAAAAGCATTTAAATATCAATTGCTTGGTTATGTAATGGGTTGGGGTGAAAAGAAAGACATTCTTGACCTTAATTTTTATCAGGCCCAGTTTTTTTATTGGCCACCCTTGGTGTAGTTGGCCTTGAGCTTTCAGTTATATGTTGTATTTCTAGAGATAAGATAAATGTAGTACTTAAAATAATATTTCTTTTAAGTATTGATGTAGATGCGTGAAATAATTGTTTCATAAGTAATTTTATGTGTCTTTTTCACTTTTGGGGTCTGAATAAACTCACGGGTTCGGTAATAGGGTATAGACAATTCTTGAATTTACATGAAGTGCTTTCCCCCAGACCGTGAATGTTCTTTTGGATATCAGAAACTATTTAAATAGTTGAAGCCAGTGAAAACTGATGCATAGATCTTCCTTTAGAAATGTTGAATATAACAGGGCAGTGAAAGGAGGGTCTAAGCAGTCTGTCTCTAATTTTATCCTAATTCTTGTCTTATGATCAGCTTGGAAGCTGACATGCAAGATGTTTAACTTCTATTTTTCCATCTGTAAAATGGGAGTAAGCTCAATGGGAGTAAATATCGATATTTATCAATAATAGATATCGATAAAGTCTAAAGGTATTCTGAAGGAGGTAACATGTTTGTAACAATGGTTCTTAAAAGACAAACTAAAGCTCTGGGGTCCTAGTTTTTTTTTTTTTTTTTTT
>NW_026659427.1:0-3536 GCF_009828535.3 Hylobates moloch | reverse complement strand
TATTCCATTGTGGTCAGAGAAGATGCTTGATATTATTTCAATTTTTCTTTTAAGACAGGGTCTCACTATGTCACCCAGGCTGCAGTGCAACAGTACAATCATCACTTACTGCAGCTTCAACTTCCCAGGCTCAGGTGATCTGCCCACCTCAGCCTCCCAGATAGTGCAGACTACAGGTGTGCACTATCACACCTGGCTAATTTTTTGTATTTCTTTGTAGATATGAGGTTTTGCTATGTTGTCCAGGCTTGTCTCAAACTCCTGAGCTCAAGTGATCTGAGTGCCTGGGCCTTCCAAAGTGCTGGGATTGCAGGTGTGTGTGACTGCACCTGGCCTATTTTCTATTTTTTCAACATTTTATAACTTGTTTTGTGACCTAACATGGTGTATCCTTGAGAATGATCCATGTGCTGAGGAAAAGAATATGTATTCTGCCTCCCTTGGATGAAATGTCCTGTAAATATCTATTAAATCCATTTGGTCTGTAGTGCAGATTGAGTCTGATGTGTCCTTGTTGATTTTCTATCTGGAAGATCTGTCCAGTGCTGAAAGTGGGGTGTTGAAATCTTCGGCTATTATTGTATTGGTGTCTATGTCTCTGTTTAGCTCTAATAATATTTGTTTTATATATCTGGGTGCTCCAGTGTTTTGTGCATATATATTTAAAAATTGTTACATTCTCTTGCTGAATTGACCCCTTTATCATTACATAGTGACCTTCTTTGTCCCTTCTTATAGTTTTTGCCTTAAAAGCTATTTTTTTCTGATATAAGTAGAGCAACTCCTGCTCTTTCTCATGATTTTAAGCCCTTGATGGTAGCTGCTGCTGCTGCTGCCGCCGCTGCTGCTACCAGCCCTGCCCACTCTCTAGGTCACAAAGTAAATTGATAGGTCTTTAAGACTACACAGAAATCAAAGAGGTGGATCAGGGCCTATACGAGCTGAAAAGAAATGGCCTTGTCAGTGAACAGCTTCCAGCTCATGTGTCTGGTTTTTGTTTTTGTTTTTGTTTTGATACAGTCTGATTAGCAACAGAGCTGAAGCATGAAACTAGATCTTCCAATTTTAAATCCAGTTTTATATATGACAATAATTTTTGCATGGAGTTTATAATCTAGACCTGAAGACAATTCCCAAAAGAGTTATTAAAATTATTTGATAGCTAGCATGGATAGGAATAGTGTATAACCACTCAGGATGAATACTTAGAAGAACAGCATTTATTTAGATAAGATTCAAAAAGTGTTACCTCTGTCTGAAAGTTAGCTTTGCTACTTTACAATCACATTTATACTCAGTTACCCGAATTGGATTGTGGGTTTGTATCTCTAGCCATTCCTTCCAGAGACATCCTTTTCTTCATTATCCTGGGGATTTGTGACCTTCATCAACAGCAAGAGTAGATATGCCACTCACTTCAGAGTGGTTTCCATCACTAATGCTTCCAGTCTGGGATTGTCATGCTAATAATTACAATCTCGTGTACTTTAAGGTTTATGAAGCACTTTTCAACATATGTTTTCTTATTATATCGCAGAGTATTAGACACCTGAGTGGGGTCCAGGTAGAGTTTTTAGATTTAAATCCAGTTAGCAGATGAAGAAAATCAGAAGTGAGATAATTTTCTCAAGGTCCCACAAGCAGTCAGCGGCTGAGCCATGATTGGAATTCACGTCCCCCAGTTTTAAATCCTGTGCTCTTCTACCACCCTCATGAGAAGGTAGTACAGGTCCCTTGTCTCCTTGCATGGAGAGGTGTGCATGCACAACAATTTTGTCTATCCTTTGTCTCCACAATACTGCAATAGGTCTTTTCTGGGCTGCATTATGACTTTCATTGATCCTAAATGCTTATGACTTTATGGGTCTCTTCCTCCATAAAAATATAAAGTGCACCCACCACTGGAGCATCCAGATATATAAAAATATAAAACTTATGTTTTACTACTGCACTGTTATAAGGATGAATATGTTTTATTATATACTAAAACATTTTCTTTGATGTAATAGTCCAAAGTTTTTCTTCTGATTTTAAAATAAATTAAGACATTTTCATTTTCCTAAAATTATTGTGGACACTAGGCTTTGTGCCTCCTGTTTTTAATGGAGAAGAGGGCCCTGGATATTTTTCTGGATAGAGTGAGGCAGTAAGAATAGGAAGACTTGCTAGAGCACTTCATAACCTGAAATTTATGGACAACCTGAATCACTGAAATCAATTAAGTGGTATAGAAAATTCTGGACATATGTAGAGGTGTGCATTTTTCTGAGGTAAGCATGCATAGTTTACATTAGATTCTCAAAGGGATCCATTTTCCAAAAACAGATTAAGAAAAAGGAGACCATCTATTGTAGTGAAGGTGTACTCAGGAATCCCATGCCAAGTCTTTTTGAGATAACTCAACCTCTGTATTTTTATGGACTATAGAGGCAGTTGCATAGGTTTTGATGCTCCTTGACTCAAGCATAGGTACTGCCCCCCCAATCCCCACCCCTCAACACACACGGTCAAATCTTGAACTCTGTCCTAACAGCCCTGAAAGATTGGTCAGGTGAAGATAACTGTACCTTCGGAGTTAGTCTCCAGGACCCCAGGATCAAGCTTCAAGTCTATCCCTTTATCCACCAACTTCTGAGACTAGTGCTCTGGGTAAGGAAAGAATTCACCCTGAAGCATGAAAGATCCAAAGGCCATGTGCTTTGGCTGGGGACAGTGGCTGACTGTTGGCAGAAGTAAGACATCGGGTGGTGTCACTTAAATGCCCTCAAGCCAGCCCTTGGCAACTTGTCTCAAATTTTTCAACAGAAGGCTCTGTCAACTAAAAGAGCCACAACACCCTTTACGAAGCTAATAAAGAGCTGCAAACATTGGCAGGAAGAGAATCCACCCACACACTGGCAAGAGCAACAGCGTGATGAGAAGAGCCCTGCAAAGGCTAAAGAACATGGGTACAGAAGTGGCAGCTGCTAATCAGGACCAGCAGGAGGCCTAGAGGAGAGTGACTTTGATGCTGGTTGCAGAATAATATAATAATGCCCACCATCACAAGAAAGGGGTACAGCCTGGAGGGCTTGGGGGCCAGTAGCTCTCCCATAGTGCGAGGGCTCAGAGCCCCACCCCCACCCACAACCCAATGGAATACCCAAGTGAGAACAGCAGCAGTGGGAGCAGGCAACCCCGCAGGAAGAAGGATTTTATCACTGACATTGTTTAGGATGGCTAGCACATGATGAGCATGAAAAGCAGACAGACTTTGAGTCAGTTTTATTATTGTTTTTAAATTCACCACAGGCAGTGCCGCCCTCTCCTCCTTATTGCCTGCACCTGGGGTGGAACTCTCCCCCACTTGGCACAGCACTGCCCCAATCACTAGGGCCTGAGAAATAGTGGAGATGAAATTAGCCTCCTACTATTGACAGATTGCAAAATAACTCTGGCTCTCCTGGAGGGAAGGCCATCCATTTGTAGTTCTTCCCACATAGGCCCTAGGAAGCAAGTGGGCAAAGGCAGAAAATGCTAAGTCAAGTCCTGGATGG
>NW_026659426.1:2014-3537 GCF_009828535.3 Hylobates moloch | reverse complement strand
CATCTGTCTACCCATTTGAGCGCACCTGGCTGTGCTCGCTGTCTGGACATGGTGCCTTTTACTGCCTGTCTGCAGATTGGGGAGCGGGGCCTCAACCTCTCTGGGGGGCAGAAACAGAGGATCAGCCTGGCCCGTGCCGTCTATTCTGACCGTCAGATCTACCTGCTGGACGACCCCCTGTCTGCTGTGGATGCCCACGTGGGAAAGCACATTTTTGAGGAGTGCATTAAGAAGACACTCGGGGGAAGACGGTCGTCCTGGTGACCCACCAGCTGCAGGTTAGCACCCCTCCAGGGCTCTGACTGTGATTGACGGATAACGTAGATCCTCAAGCCTTTGCCATTTCAGAGTGTGATTCAGTAACAGCCTCCCAGCAGCCGTCCTCATCTCAGGTTAGACTCCTCCATGTTTGGGGAGGGCTGTAAAAAACTTGGATTTCCTCTGCTTTCCACACAAAGCAAACAGACTGGTAGAAGATTTTTGTGCTGGTAAAAATTGAGAACAAATTTTATGGTCTCCTTTTCTTCACAATTTTTTGAATAGACCCCTGCTTTTCAAGTTATAAAACATGAAAACAGGCCGGGCATGGTGGCTCATGCCTATAATCCCAGCACTTTGGGAGGTCAAGGCAGGAGGACTGCTTGAGACCAGGAGTTCAAGACCAGCCTGGGCAACGTAGAGAGACCTCCCATCTCTACAAAAATTTAAAAAATTAGCCAGGCGTTGTGGTGCATCTGTGGTCCCAGCTACTGGGGAGGCCAAGGAGGGAGGATGGAGCCCCGGAGGTCAAGGCTGCAGTGAGCTGTGAATGCCACTGCACTCCAGCCCGGGCAACAGAACAAGACCCTGTCTCAAAAAAAAAAATCAATCAATCAATAAAAAAGAAAAGAAAAGAAAAAGAAACCAATCTCTCAGAAAAGAATTCCCCAAGTCTCCCATTCTTAGATTGAGAGCCATCTCAGTGTGTTTTCTTACCGACGATGACCACAGTGCAATGACTGCTTCTGGTGCTGCTTCTCCTGGGTCATTTTCCCTTGAATATTTTCATAGATGGCATTGGCCACAGTGCCTTACTATTTTCTCTCCTCCTTCTTCTTCTGTTTCTTTTTCTCTCACTCCTTATTTTTGCTTTACTATTTTTTTGGTATAAAATATTTAAGACGTAAACGAGGTTTAGAAAATAATTAATAAAAACCAATGTATCTACCACCCAGATTAAACAATAAAACATTGATTCCACTCTCCAATTCTGTTCCAGTTCTCCCTTTCTGCTCTCCTGACTTTGTTGTTTATTGTTTCCATGCATGTCTTCATACTTCTACGGCATATGCATGAATCTCTAGACATGAAGAAATTCCTTTTGCATATTTTTAAACTTTATAGAATTTATTTTTTACTTTCTGTTCCCTTTGGTAATTTCCTTTTTTCCCTCAACATTATGTTTTTTGAGATCTTCCATGTTGATACTTGTAACTTTATATACATATATATATATATATATATATTTTTTTTTTTTTGAGACA
>NW_026659426.1:0-1914 GCF_009828535.3 Hylobates moloch | reverse complement strand
TATATTTTTTTTTTGAGACAGAGTCTGACTCTGTTGCCCAGGCTGGAGTGCAATGGTACAATCTCAGCTCACTGCAGCCTCCACTTCCCAGGTTCAAGCAATTCTGCCTCAGCCTCCCGAGTAGCTGGGACTACAGGCACACGCCACTACACCTGGCTGATTTTTGTATATGTAGTAGAGACGGGGTTTCACCATGTTGGCCAGGCTGGTCTTGAACTCCTGACCTTGTGATCTGTCCACCTTGGCCTCCCAAAGTGCTGGAATTACAGGCATGAGCCACTGCACCCAGCCTTATAACTTTATTTAATTCTGCTTGGTATAGCATTCCAATATCTGAATGTACCAGAATTTATTTCTCCAAGATGAACAGTTGTTTCTTATTTTTCACTTTTACAAAAAAAATACTTCAGTGTACATCCTTCTACGTGTACCTTTGTACACGTTTGAGAGTTTTTTCGGGTAGGGTTTTAGGAATCGTTGGTTCATAATTCTTCAAAAATCTTCCATGTTACTGAATAGGTCAAATTGTTCTCCAAAGTAGTTGTACCAATCTACAATCCTCCTGGGTAGTTAAGGAGAGTTCCTTTTACCTCAGATCATCACCAACACTTGGAGTTGTCCAACTTTTAAATGTTTGCTCATCTGTTGGTATGAAATAATATTTTATCATGGTTTAAATTTACATTTTCCTGGTGAATAGTAAAATCAAACATCTTTCCATGTGCTTACTGAAGCCTTTCTTTCTTCTGACTGTCCAGTACTTAGAATTTTGTGACCAGATCATTTTGTTGGAAAATGGGAAAATCTGTGAAAATGGAACTCACAGTGAGTTAATGCAGAAAAAGGGGAAATATGCCCAACTTATCCAGAAGATGCACAAAGAAGCCACATCGGTGAGTCCTGCCCCACCGCCCTCACTGCCCATGGTGGACGCACGTGTACTCAGGGCCTGTGCTCTCTCCCCAGGACATGTTGCAGGACACAGCAAAGATAGCAGAGAAGCCAAAGGTAGAAAGTCAGGCTCTGGCCACCTCCCTGGAAGAGTCTCTCAACGGAAATGCTGGTAATGGTGTGGGAGACAGGACAAGAATGTCTGCATGCCTGCGTGGGTCCTCCAGACGTCCCAGTGTTTCCTCCTCGACCCCAGACTGGGCCATGTCCCTCGGTGTCTTGAGACCCTAAGCATTTACATACACAGGTTCCAGATCCAAGTAGTTGAGCGCCATGGGGTGTAGACTGATGGGCAGGAGGCCTGAAGAATCCAGGAAGTGAGTGTTGTGGGGGGCACAGCTAAGGTTGTACAGCAGAGGAAAGATAGGGGGTAGCTTTGGCTCTGAGTGGCACAGATTTAAGACTTGGCCAGGCATCTAGACATTCATTCATTACACATTGCAAAAGAGTAAATATTGAGAGCAAAGGTATTAGGGATCAGAAATGAATTGGGTTTAGCCCCTGATGTCTGGAAGCTCATGGCTTTGCTCTCGTCTGGGGCAGAGTAGAAGGGAGCAACTTCCATTTTTCAAGTAAGACAGTTCTGGATTTGAATCCCAGCTCTGCTGCTTACAAAGCTGTGTGACCTTAGCCATCTAACTTAACCTCTCTGAATTCTCGGCAAAGGTGGAGATGATGGTACTTAACTCCACAGGGTTGTAGTGGAGATTAGATGAGGTCATATATAGGGAAGCCCCCTAAACAGTGCCGTCATATTGTAGGCTCCTGTCTCCAGCTGAGTCTTTTTTTTTAGACAGAGTCTTGCTCTGTTGCACAGGCAGGAATACAGTGGCTCGATCTTGGCTCACTTCAACCTCTGCCTCCCAGGTTCAAGCGATTCTCGTACCTCAGCCTCCCAAGTAGCTAGGACTACAAGCACACACCACCACACCGGCTAATTTTTGTATTTTTAGTAGAGACCGG
>NW_026659425.1:0-3537 GCF_009828535.3 Hylobates moloch | reverse complement strand
AAAGCAAGAGCAAACACATTCAAAAGCTAGCAGAAGGCTAGAAATAATGAAAATCAGAGCAGAACTGAAGGAAATAGAGACACAAAAAACTCTTCAAAAAATTAATGAATCCAGGAGCTGGTTTTTTGAAAAGATCAACAAAATTGATAGACCGCTAGCAACAGTAATAAAGAAGAAAAGAGAGAAGAAACAAATAGATGCAATAAAAAATGAAAAAGGGGATATCACCACTGATACCACAGAAATACAATCTACCATCAGAGAAGACTAAAAACACCTTTATGCAAATAAACTAGAAAATCTACAAGAAATGGATAAACTCCTCGACAAATACACCCTCCCAAGACTAAACCAGGAAGAAGTTGAATCTCTGAATAGACCAATAACAGGATCTGAAATTGTGGCAATAATCAATAGCTTACCAACCAAAAAGAGTCCAGGTCCTCATGGATTCAAGCTGAATTCTACTAGAGGTTCAAGGAGGAACTGGTACCATTCCTTCTGAAACTATTCCAATCAATGGAAAAAAAGGGAATCCTCCCTAACACATTTTATGAAGCCAGCATCATCCTGATACCAAAGCCTGGCAGAGACATAACCAAAAATGAGAATTTCAGACCAATATCCTTGATGAACATTGATGCAAAAATCCTCAATAAAATACTGGCAAACCAAATCCAGCAGCACATCAAAAAGCTTATACACCATGATCAAGTGGGCTTCATCCTTGGGATGCAAGGCTGGTTCAACATACGCAAATCAATAAATGTAATCCAGCATATGAACAGAACCAAAGACAAAAACCACATGATTATCTCAATAGATGCAGAAAAGGCCTTTGACAAAATTCAACAACTCTTCATGCTACAAACTCTCAATAAATTAGGTATTGATGGGACATATCTCAAAATAATAAGAGCTATCTATGACAAACCCACAGCCAATATCATACTGAATGGGCAAAAACTGGAAGCGTTCCCTTTGAAAACTGGCACAAGACAGGGATGCCCTCTCTCACCACTCCTATTCAACATAGTGCTGGAAGTTCTGGCCAGGGCAATCAGGCAGGAGAAGGAAATAAAGGTTATTCAATTAGGAAAAGAGGAAGTCAAATTGTCCCTGTTTGCAGATGACATGATTGTATATCTAGAAAACCCCATTGTCTCAGCCCAAAATCTCCTTAAGCTGATTAGCAACTTCAGCAATGTCTCGGGATACAAAATCAATGTACAAAAATCACAAGCATTCTTGTACACCAATCACAGACAAACAGAGAGCCAAATCATGAGTGAACTCCCATTCACAATTGCTTCAAAGAGAATAAAATACCTAGGAATCCAACTTACAAGGAATGTGAAGGACCTCTTCAAGGAGAACTACAAACCACTGCTCAATGAAGTAAAAGAGGATACAAACAAACGGAAGAACATTCCATGCTCATGGGTTGGAAGAATCAATATCATGAAAATGGCCATACTGCCCAAGGTAATTTATAGATTCAATACCATCCCCATCAAGCTACCAAGGACTTTCTTCACAGAATTGGAAAAACTACTTTCAAGTTCATATGGAACCAAAAAAGAGTCCGCATTGCCAAGTCAATCCTAAGCCAAAAGAACAAAGCTGGAGGCATCAGGCTACCTGACTTCAAACTATACTACAAGGCTACAGTAACCAAAACAGCATGGTACTGGTACCACAACAGAGACATAGATCAATGGAACAGAACACAGCCCTCAGAAATAATGTCGCATATCTACAACTATCTGATATTTGACAAACCTGACAAAAACAAGAAATGGGGAAAGGAATCCCTATTTAATAAATGGTACTGGGGAAACTGGCTAGCCATATGTAGAAAGCTGAAACTGGATCCCTTCCTTACACCTTATACAAAAATTAATTCAAGATGGATTAAAGACTTACATGTTAGACCTAAAACCATAAAAACCCTAGAAGAAAGCCTAGGCAATACCATTCAGGACATAGGTGTGGGCAAGGACTTCATGTCTAAAACACCAAAAGCAATGGCAACAAAAGCCAAAATTGACAAATTGTATCTAATTAAACTAAAGAGCTTCTGCACAGCAAAAGAAACTACTATCAGAGTGAACAGGCAACCTACAGAATGGGAGAAAATTTTTGCAACCTACTCATCTGACAAAGGGCTAATATCCAGAATCTACAATGAACTCAAACAAATTTACAAGAAAAAAACAAACAACCCCAACAAAAAGTGGGTGAAGGACATGAACAGACACTTCTCAAAAGAAGACATGTATGCAGCCAAAAAACACATGAAAAAATGCTCATCATCACTGGCCATCAGAGAAATGCAAATCAAAACCACAATGAGATACCATCTCACACCAGTTAGAATGGCGATCATTAAAAAGTCAGGAAACAACAGGTGCTGGAGAGGATGTGGAGAAATAGGAACTCTTTTACACTGTTAGTGGGACTGTAAACTAGTTCAACCATTGTGGAAGTCAGTGTGGTGATTCCTCAGGGATCTAGAACTAGAAATACCATTTGACCCAGCCATCCCATTACTGGGTATATACCCAAAGGACTATAAATCATGCTGCTATAAAGACACATGCACACATATGTTTATTGCAGCACTATTCACAATAGCAAAGACTTGGAACCAACCCAAATGTCCAACAACGATAGACCGGATTAAGAAAATGTGGCACATATACACCATGGAATACTATGCAGCCATAAAAAAATGATGAGTTCATGTCCTTTGTAGGGACATGGATGAAACTGGAAAACATCATTCTCAGTAAACTATCGCAAGGACAAAAAACCAAACACCGCATGTTCTCACTCATAGGTGGGAATTGAACAATGAGAAGTCATGGACACAGGAAGGGGAACATCACACTCCGGGAACTGTTGTGGGTTGGGGGGAGGGGGGAGGGACAGCATTAGGAGATATACCTGGTTCACAAAAAAATGACACATGGATACATATGTAAAAACTTCACATTGTCACATGTACCCTAAAACTAAAATATAAAAGAAAAAAGTCTATAGCATCTTCTAACACCGGACTTTGATTAAACTTAATGAAATTTAAAAAATAGTATCACATTCAGGTGGCCCAGGGTGCTAGGTCTCAACCTGGTTGAACATTAGAATCAAATACAGATGGTTTTCCCTCTACCTGCCCCAAATGTTGATTTAATTAGCCTGGGATGGAGCCAAATTTTGGATGAGGTCATAGAAGAGAACCACTGATCTAAGCCCCAGATGCTACAGTAAGATAGTTCTGAATACCACAGTATTTACAACAGTACCTATCTATGACTATGAGTGGAAAATGGAATTTGTACTCTAAGTCTGTATTATTATATAGAATGCCTGAGACTGGGTAATTTACAATAATCATAAATTTATTTCTCAAAGTTCTGGAGGCTGGGTACATCATGATCAAGGTGCCAACAGGTTTATTATATGGTGAGGTTCTAGTCTCTGCTTCCAAGATTGTACCTTGATCATTCATCCTCCAGAGGGGAGGAATGCTGT
>NW_026659424.1:0-3537 GCF_009828535.3 Hylobates moloch | reverse complement strand
TTCACAGAATGCTTCTGTGTTGTTTTGATTTGAAGATATTCCTTTTTCCACTATGTGCCCCTTTGCGCTCTGCGTGTCCATTGCAGTTTCTACAGAAAGAGTGTTTCAGAACTGCTCAATCAAAAGTAAGATTCAACTCTGTTAGTTGAATGCACAGAACAGAAAGAAGTTTTACAGAATACTTCTGTTTAGTTTTTATTTAAAGATACTACTTTTTCCACTATAGGTCCCTTTGCAGTCCGTATGTCCACTAGCAGTTTCTACAGAAAGAGTGTTTCAGAACTGCTCAATCAAAATTAATGTTCAACTCTGTTAGTTGAATGCATAGAACAGAAAGAAGTTTCAGAGAATGTTTCTGTTTAGCTTTCATTTGTAGATATTCCTTTTTCCACAATATGTCCCTTAGCACTCGGTATGTCCACTTGCAGTTTCTACAGAAAGAGTGTTTCAGAACTGCTCAATCTAAAGTAAGTTTCAAATCTGTTAGTTGAATTCATAGAGCAGAAAGAATTTTCACAGAATGCTTCTGTGTAGTTTTTATTTGAAGATATTCCTTTTACCGCTATAGGCCCCTTAGCGCTCTGAATGTCCACTTGCAGTTTCCGCAGAAAGAGTGTTTCAGAACTGCCCAATCAAAAGTAAGGATCAACTCTGTTAGTTGAATGCATAGAACAGACAGAAGTTTCACAGAATGCTTCTGTGTAGTTTTTATTTGAATATATTCCTTTTCCCACTATAGGCCCCTTAGCGCTCTGAATATCCGCTGGCAGTTTCTACAGAAAGAGAGTTTCACAACTTCTCAATCAAAAGTAAGGTTCAAATCTGCTAGTTGAATGCACAGAACAGAAAGGAGTTTCACAGAATGATTCTGTGTAGTTTTTGTTTGAAGATGTTTCTTTTTCCACTATAGGCACCTTAGCGCTCAGAATGTCCGCTTGCAGTTTGTACAGAAAGAGAGTTTCAGAACTTCTCAATGAAAAGTAAAGTTCAACTCTGTGAGTTGAATGCACAGAACAGAAAGAAGTTTGGCAGAATGATTCTGTGTAGTTGTTATTTGAGGATATTCCTGTTTCCACTATAGGCCCCTTAGCGCTCCAAATGTCGACTTGCAGTTTCTACAGAAAGAGAGTTTCACAACTTCTCAATGAAAAGTAAGGTTCAACTCTGCTAGTTGAATGCACAGAACAGAAAGAAGTATCGCAGAATTCTTCTTTGTAGTTTTAAGATTAAGATATTCCTTTTTCCACTATAGGCCACTCAGTGCTTCGAAAGTCCGCTTCCAGTTTCTACAGAAAGAGTGTTTCAGAACTTCTCATTCAACAGTAAGATTCAACTCTGTTAGTTGAATGCACAGAGCAGAAAGTTTTGCAGAATGATTCTGTGTAGTTTTTATAAAGATATTCCTTTTTCCACTATAGGCCCCTTAAGGCCAGGAATGTCTGCTTGCAGTTTCTACAGAAAGAGTTATTAAGAACTTCTCAATCAACAGTAAGATTCAACTCTGTTAGTTGAATGCACAAAACAGAAAGAAGTTTGGCAGAATGCTTCTGTGTAGTTTTTATTTGAAGATATTCCTTTTCCCACTATAGGCCCCTTAGCGCTCCGAATGTCCGCTTGCAGTTTCTACAGAAAGGGAGTTTCAGAACTTCTCAATCAACAGTAAGGTTCAACTCTGTTAGTTTAATGCAGAGATGAGAAGGAAGTTTCACAGAATGCTTCTGTGTACTTTTTATTTGAAGATGTTCCTTTTTCCACTATAGGCCCCTTAGCGCTCCGAATGTCCGCTTGCAGTTTGTACAGAAAGAGACATTCAGAACTTCTCAATGAAAAGCAAGGTTCATCTCTGTTAGATGAATGCACAGAACAAGAAGAATTTTGGCAGAATGATTCTGTGTAGTTTTTATTTCAAAATATATCTTTTGCCAATATAGGCCCCTTAGCGCTCCGAATGTCCACTTGCACTTTCTACAGAAAGAGTGTTTCAAAACTCCTCAATCAAAAGTAAGGTTCAACACTGCTAGTTGAATGAAGAGATCAGAAAGAAGTTTCACAGAATGGTTCTATGTAGTTATAATTTGAATATGCTCCTTTTTCCACTATTGGCCCCTTGGCGCTCTGAATGTCCGCTTGCAGTTTCTACAGAAAGAGTGTTTCAGAACTTCTCAATGAACAGTATGGTTCAATTCTGTTATTTGAATGCACAGAATAGAAGGAAGTTTGGCAGAATGATTCTGTGTTGTTTTTATTGAAGATATTCCTTTTTCCACTATAGGCCCCTTAGAGCTCCGATTGTCTGCTTGTAGTTTCTACAGAAAGGGTGTTTCAGAAATTCTCAATCAACTGTAAGTTTTGTCTCTGTTAGCTTAATGAACAGAACAGAAAGAAGTTTGGCAGAATGATTCTGTGTAGTTTTTATTGGAAGATATACCTTTTTCCACTATAGGCCCCTTAGGGCTCCGAATGTCCCCCTGCAGTTTCTACAGAAAGAGTGTTTCAAAACTCCTAAATCAAAAGTATGGTTCAACTCTGCGAGTTGAATGCACAGATCACGAAGAAGTTTCGAAGAACGCTTCTGTGTAGTTTTTATTTGAAGATATTCCTTTTTCCACTATGGGCGCCTTAGCTCTCCGAATGTCCGCTTGCAGTTTGTACAGAAAGGAGATTCAGAACTTCTCAATGAAAAGTAAGGTTCAACTCTGTTAGTTGAATACACAGAACAGAAAGAAGTTTGGCAGAATGATTCTGTGTAGTTTTTAATTCAACATTTTCCTTTTTCCACCATAGGACCATCAGCGCTCCGCATGTCCACTTGCACTTTCTGAAGAAAGAGTGTTTCAAAACTCCTCAATCAAAAGTAAGTTTCAACTCTGCTAGTTGAAAGCAAAGATGAGAAAGAAGTTTCACAGAATGCTTCCGTGTAGTTTTAATTTGAAGATATTCCTTTTTCCACTATTGTCCCCTTAGAGCTCCGAATGTTCACTTGCAGTTTCTACAGAAAGAGTGTTTCAGAACTTCTTAATCAACAGTAAGGTTCCATACTGTTAGTTGAATGCACAGAACAGAAAGAAGTTGGGCAGAACGATTCTGTGTAGTTTTTATTTCAAGATATTCCTTTTTCCACTATAAGCCCATTAGCGATCCGAAAGTCCGCTTGCAGTTTCTACAGAAAGAGAGTTTCACTAATTCTCAATCAAAAGTAACGTTGAATTCTGCTAGTTGAATGCACAGATGAGAAAGAAGTTTCTCAGAATGCTTCTGTGTATTTTCTATTTGAAGATGTTACCTTTTACACTATAAGCAACTTAGGGCTCCGAATGTCCGCTTGCAGCTTCGAAATAAAGATTGTTTCAGAACTTCTCAATCAACAGTAGGGTTCAACTCAGTTGAATGCACAGAACAGAAAGAAGTTTGGCAGAATGATTCTTTGTAGTTGTTATTTGAATATATTCCTTTTTACACTGTAAGCCACTTAGTGCTCTGAATGTCCACTTGGAGTTTCAAAATAAAGAGTGTTTCAAACTCCTCAATCAAAAGTAA
>NW_026659423.1:2014-3538 GCF_009828535.3 Hylobates moloch | reverse complement strand
CATCTGTCTACCCATTTGAGCGCACCTGGCTGTGCTCGCTGTCTGGACATGGTGCCTTTTACTGCCTGTCTGCAGATTGGGGAGCGGGGCCTCAACCTCTCTGGGGGGCAGAAACAGAGGATCAGCCTGGCCCGTGCCGTCTATTCTGACCGTCAGATCTACCTGCTGGACGACCCCCTGTCTGCTGTGGATGCCCACGTGGGAAAGCACATTTTTGAGGAGTGCATTAAGAAGACACTCAGGGGGAAGACGGTCGTCCTGGTGACCCACCAGCTGCAGGTTAGCACCCCTCCAGGGCTCTGACTGTGATTGACAGATAACGTAGATCCTCAAGCCTTTGCCATTTCAGAGTGTGATTCAGTAACAGCCTCCCAGCAGCCGTCCTCATCTCAGGTTAGACTCCTCCATGTTTGGGGAGGGCTGTAAAAAACTTGGATTTCCTCTGCTTTCCACACAAAGCAAACAGACTGGTAGAAGATTTTTGTGCTGGTAAAAATTGAGAACAAATTTTGTGGTCTCCTTTTCTTCAAAATTTTTTGAATGGACCCCTGCTTTTCAAGTTATAAAAAATGAAAACAGGCCGGGCATGGTGGCTCATGCCTATAATCCCAGCACTTTGGGAGGCCAAGGCAGGAGGACTGCTTGAGACCAGGAGTTCAAGACCAGCCTGGGCAACATAGAGAGACCTCCCATCTCTACAAAAATTTAAAAAATTAGCCAGGCGTTGTGGTGCATCTGTGGTCCCAGCTACTGGGGAGGCCAAGGAGGGAGGATGGAGCCCCGGAGGTCAAGGCTGCAGTGAGCTGTGAATGCCACTGCACTCCAGCCCGGGCAACAGAACAAGACCCTGTCTCAAAAAAAAAAATCAATCAATCAATAAAAAAGAAAAGAAAAGAAAAAGAAACCAATCTCTCAGAAAAGAATTCCCCAAGTCTCCCATTCTTAGATTGAGAGCCATCTCGGTGTGTTTTCTTACCGATGATGACCACAGTGCAATGACTGCTTCTGGTGCTGCTTCTCCTGGGTCATTTTCCCTTGAATATTTTCATAGATGGCATTGGCCACAGTGCCTTACTATTTTCTCTCCTCCTTCTTCTTCTGTTTCTTTTTCTCTCACTCCTTATTTTTGCTTTACTATTTTTTTGGTATAAAATATTTAAGACGTAAACAAGGTTTAGAAAATAATTAATAAAAACCAATGTATCTACCACCCAGATTAAACAATAAAACATTGATTCCACTCTCCAATTCTGTTCCAGTTCTCCCTTTCTGCTCTCCTGACTTTGTTGTTTATTGTTTCCATGCATGTCTTCATACTTCTACGGCATATGCATGAATCTCTAGACATGAAGAAATTCCTTTTGCATATTTTTAAACTTTATAGAATTTATTTTTTACTTTCTGTTCCCTTTGGCAATTTCCTTTTTTCCCTCAACATTATGTTTTTTGAGATCTTCCATGTTGATACTTGTAACTTTATATACATATATATATATATATATATATTTTTTTTTTTTTGAGACA
>NW_026659423.1:0-1914 GCF_009828535.3 Hylobates moloch | reverse complement strand
TATATTTTTTTTTTGAGACAGAGTCTGACTCTGTTGCCCAGGCTGGAGTGCAATGGTACAATCTCAGCTCACTGCAGCCTCCACTTCCCAGGTTCAAGCAATTCTGCCTCAGCCTCCCGAGTAGCTGGGACTACAGGCACACGCCACTACACCTGGCTGATTTTTGTATATGTAGTAGAGACGGGGTTTCACCATGTTGGCCAGGCTGGTCTTGAACTCCTGACCTTGTGATCTGTCCACCTTGGCCTCCCAAAGTGCTGGAATTACAGGCATGAGCCACTGCACCCAGCCTTATAACTTTATTTAATTCTGCTTGGTATAGCATTCCAATATCTGAATGTACCAGAATTTATTTCTCCAAGATGAACAGTTGTTTCTTATTTTTCACTTTTACAAAAAAAATACTTCAGTGTACATCCTTCTACGTGTACCTTTGTACACGTTTGAGAGTTTTTTCGGGTAGGGTTTTAGGAATCGTTGGTTCATAATTCTTCAAAAATCTTCCATGTTACTGAATAGGTCAAATTGTTCTCCAAAGTAGTTGTACCAATCTACAATCCTCCTGGGTAGTTAAGGAGAGTTCCTTTTACCTCAGATCATCACCAACACTTGGAGTTGTCCAACTTTTAAATGTTTGCTCATCTGTTGGTATGAAATAATATTTTATCATGGTTTAAATTTACATTTTCCTGGTGAATAGTAAAATCAAACATCTTTCCATGTGCTTACTGAAGCCTTTCTTTCTTCTGACTGTCCAGTACTTAGAATTTTGTGACCAGATCATTTTGTTGGAAAATGGGAAAATCTGTGAAAATGGAACTCACAGTGAGTTAATGCAGAAAAAGGGGAAATATGCCCAACTTATCCAGAAGATGCACAAAGAAGCCACATCGGTGAGTCCTGCCCCACCGCCCTCACTGCCCATGGTGGACGCACATGTACTCAGGGCCTGTGCTGTCTCCCCAGGACATGTTGCAGGACACAGCAAAGATAGCAGAGAAGCCAAAGGTAGAAAGTCAGGCTCTGGCCACCTCCCTGGAAGAGTCTCTCAACGGAAATGCTGGTAATGGTGTGGGAGACAGGACAAGAATGTCTGCATGCCTGCGTGGGTCCTCCAGAGGTCCCAGTGTTTCCTCCTCGACCCCAGACTGGGCCATGTCCCTCGGTGTCTTGAGACCCTAAGCATTTACATACACAGGTTCCAGATCCAAGTAGTTGAGCGCCATGGGGTGTAGACTGATGGGCAGGAGGCCTGAAGAATCCAGGAAGTGAGTGTTGTGGGGGGCACAGCTAAGGTTGTACAGCAGAGGAAAGATAGGGGGTAGCTTTGGCTCTGAGTGGCACGGATTTAAGACTTGGCCAGGCATCTAGACATTCATTCATTACACATTGCAAGAGAGTAAATATTGAGAGCAAAGGTATTAGGGATCAGAAATGAATTGGGTTTAGCCCCTGATGTCTGGAAGCTCATGGCTTTGCTCTTGTCTGGGGCAGAGTAGAAGGGAGCAACTTCCATTTTTCAAGTAAGACAGTTCTGGATTTGAATCCCAGCTCTGCTGCTTACAAAGCTGTGTGACCTTAGCCATCTAACTTAACCTCTCTGAATTCTCGGCAAAGGTGGAGATGATGGTACTTAACTCCACAGGGTTGTAGTGGAGATTAGATGAGGTCATATATAGGGAAGCCCCCTAAACAGTGCCGTCATATTGTAGGCTCCTGTCTCCAGCTGAGTCTTTTTTTTTAGACAGAGTCTTGCTCTGTTGCACAGGCAGGAATACAGTGGCTCGATCTTGGCTCACTTCAACCTCTGCCTCCCAGGTTCAAGCGATTCTCGTACCTCAGCCTCCCAAGTAGCTAGGACTACAAGCACACACCACCACACCGGCTAATTTTTGTATTTTTAGTAGAGACCGG
>NW_026659422.1:0-3538 GCF_009828535.3 Hylobates moloch | reverse complement strand
AATTATTAAATAATCTCAGTCTTGAGGCCGGGCGCGGTGGCTCACGCCTGTAATCCCAGCACTTTGGGAGGCTGAGGTGGGCGGATCACCTAAGGTCAGGAGTTTGAGACCAGCCTGACCAACATGGAGAAACCCCCGTCTCTACTAAAAATACAAAATTAGTCAGCCATGGTGGCAGGCGCCTGTAATCCCACCTACTTGGGAGGCTGAGGCAGGCGAACCACTTGAACCCGGGAGGTGGAGGTTGCAGTGAGCTGGGATCGCGCCATTGCACTCCAGCCGGGCGACAAGAGCAAAACTCCACCTCAATAAATAAATACTATTGGAATCTAGCATGGAGGTTGCCACCCCCTTTTGCTGGTGTGGGGTGCAGTTCTGAGAGGCAGAGCAGACACCCAGTGGGGCCTTTTGCTAAGGACCGAATTGTGTCCCCCTAGAATTTGTGTGTCAAACTCCAAATCCCCAACGTGATGGTGTTGGAGATTGGGGCCTTTCGGAGGTGATTAGGGTTTGATAAGGTCATGAGGGTGGGGCCCTCAAGATTGGATCAGTGCCCTTATAAAAAGAGACACCAGGGAACTTGCTTCCACTCTCTTTGCCATGTGAGAAAGCATCTGGATGTTGGACTTCCCAGTCTCCACAAACGTAAGAAATAAATTCCTGTTGTTTAAGCACCTAATCTGTGGCAATTTATTTATTTATTTATTTATTTTAGAGCGAAGGTCTTGTTTTGTCACCTGGGCTGGAGTGCAGTGGCACCATCATGGCTCCCTGCAGCCTCAAACGGCTGGGCTCAGGGGATCCTCCTGCTTCAGCATCCCGAGTGGCTGGGACTACAGGTGCATGCCACCATGCTTGGCATTTTTTTTTTTTTTTTTTTTTTTAGATGGGGTCTTGCTATGTTATCCAGGCTGGTCCTGAGCTCCTGGGTTCAAGCGATCCTTCTGCCTCAGGCTCCCGAAGTGCTGAGGTTACCGGTGTGAGTCATCACACCTGGCGATGGCATTTTATTATGGCAGCCTGAGCTGACTAAGGTAGACAACAGGAAAAGAAGCTTCCATGCACTCCTCTTTGGGGAGTCTGAACTTTCCAAGGCCTGCCTCCCTCCCCAGCAGGACGCTGGAACACGTTCAGTGATAGGTGCTCTGGGCCTGAGGCTGTGCATCCCATGTCCCAAGAGCCACTCTGTTGTTAGAAAATGTTCTTTCTTTCCTTGTGATTAAGGAGAAATCTGCCTTCCTGGGCCTCTCCACCCCTGGGGCCCGTCTCTACTACTCTACTATTTGGGTTTCTAGAACCCTCCCATCTCCTTTGGAGACATCCTCTTTCTTTTCTTTTCTTTTTATATTTATTTATTTTTTTTGAGACGGAGTCTCACTGTCGCCCAGGCTGGAGTGCAGTGGCGTGATCTCGGCTCACTGCAGGCTCTGCCCCCCGGGGTTCATGCCATTCTCCTGCCTCAGCCTCCTGCGTAGCTAGGACTACGGTGCCCACCACTTCGCCCGGCTAATTTTTTGTATTTTTAGTAGAGACGGGGTTTCACCATATTAGCCAGGATGGTCTCGATCTCCTGACCTCGTGATCCGCCCGCCTCGGCTTCCCAAAGTGCTGGGATTACCGGCGTGAGCCACCACGCCCGGCCCTTTTCTTTTTTTTGAGACAGATTCTCACTCTGTCACCCAGGCTGGAGTGCAGTGGCACCATCTCAGCTCACTGCAACCTCCGCCTCGCAGGTTCAAGCGATTCTCCTGCCTCAGCCTCCTGAGTAGCTGGCATTACAGGTGCTGGCCACCACGCCCAGCTAATTTTTTGTATTTTTAGTACAGACGGGGTTTCACCATGTTGTCCAAGCTGGTCTCGAACTCCTGACCTCATTGATCCTCCCGCCTAGGCCTCCCAAAGTGCTGGGATTACAGGCGTGAGCCACTGCGCCCAGCCTCAGCCTTTCTCCTAATCATCACCTTGCCCGGAGTGGGTCCTAACTGCTGGGAGCCCCCAAGCCTCATCTTAACAAGCCAGAGCCATAGCCCAGATGAGGGGATGGGGGAATGACAGGAAGCCACCGGGCCATGGTTGCAAAGGTGGCGAATGGCAGAGGAGCTGGGACACACCCACAGGGTGTCTGACTGTGATTTTAACTGCTCTTCCACGCCTCTGTGAATGAATGAATGAATGAATAACACATGTTCTACTACCAGACTTCGTTTTTCAGAAATATAGCAACCCTTTGGAAAAATCATAGGTCCCGTCACTAACAAGTTGAATTTAGTTATCAAGTCACTTTCTTGGTTAGAGAAGAGGAAAGGGGAGGAGATGGGAAGAGGAAGAGGAGGAGGGAGGATGAAGAAGCTCTGACGGGACCCAGTAGTGCAGGGCAGAGGGTGTCTCTGGAGTAAGTTTCCCTTTACTGTGGCAATTTCCTGAGGTTTGGTCTTGGCCTCTCGCAGCAAACAGGGTCTTCATCTGCCCAGCATCTGAACCCTAACCGCAGAGGGTTGACAGACAGAGGAGGGGGCCCCCACGGGGCCTGTGGTTTGAGTGAGGAAAGCAATTGTGTAAAAGTGGAGAGGCTTTCCGCAGCCCAGGGCCAGTCCCTGCCTGAGTCATGCTTGAGACAGAGGGAGGAGCAGGCAGGACCCTGGAGCCCCCTGGATTTCAAGCTGGCCGCGGCCTCCCGAGCGACGTCACTGTGGTCATCGCCTGATGAGCTCAGGCAGAGGCGCCTGGGGACGGGGTAAGTGGTGAGAGGGAGGGCCACGGCTGTCTCGGGTGAACCCCAGGCTCCGGTTGGAGACTCTGCTGTGGCAAGAGGTCCGCCCCACCCCCGGGCGCCATCTGGGGACGCTCCGGCATCCCATTCCAATGGCTCTTCTGCCGGGGCCTCACCCTGGCTCTTGGTCTCGGGCCTGCTGTGTCTGCCTGCCTAGGCGTGCGGGTCAATCTGTGCAGAGCTAGGGAGCAAGTGATCACTGGGAGCAAAGACAGCTGTCAGCCAGGGGGGAGAAGCATTTCTTCCCGCTAGGATCACGGCCAGTTCACAGGCCCTAGACCACGCTGTCCCCAGAACCTGGGTGCATTGCTGATGACGAGATCCCAGCCGGGGGTCAGGCCTCCCAGGACTGTCAAGCTGCGCTGCTTGGGTCCCTGGCTCCAGGGGTGGGGGTGGGGTTGAATGGCAAGGGACATGGCTGGTCCGTTCCAGGCTCCGGCGTCAGAACCCTTTGGGAGTAAGATTACCCAGCCCTGTGCTCTGGGCTGAGCAATCAACTCTAGTGCACACACTCCTTTACTGTGGTTCCGAGATAGTTAATTGGAATCTGGATACTCTGGGTAAAGTCAGAACATCCGACTGGGCCCAGCATGGGAGATCAGCTTGATGAGTCTCCGCACCCTACTCTGGGCATCAGCAGAGTCAGTTCTCTGAAGAGTCGTTTTCACATATATCACATAGATAGAGAGGTAGGCAGGCTGGGAGGTAGGTAGACATAGGGATCTATCTATCTCTATCTATCTATCTATCATCTATCTATCATCTATC
>NW_026659421.1:0-3538 GCF_009828535.3 Hylobates moloch | reverse complement strand
GACAATAGCAGCTACCTGTCGGGGCCCAGGAAGACACTGCCCAGGTGTGGTACTTCTTCCCTTGGTAGAAGGTGTTGGGGATCTCTGTCCACTGAGTTCCTTGATTTTCACACCTGTTAGGTGAAGTACCCAGCACAGGGGAACAGAACCCCTTCAGGGTCCACGTGGAGCCTGGGCCTTACTCACATCCTCCTGGGAGCGGCCTGGGGCTGAGGGCTTTGAGAGCCAGCGGAGAAGAGTAACTAATACCCCAGGCCTAAGGAGAGGCAAAGCCTAAACAGGGTGCACTGGATGGCAAAATTCCATTTTATTTTGTGGCTTCAAGACTAGAATGGTCAGCCTGGCTGATGTTGTAGCCCATTCATCCTCTCTCTCAGCCTTGGCCTCACTGTCCATGGCCACAGGCTTCAGCTTTTGCAGCTCCTCCTGGGAAGTTCCCTATCAGGATCTCATCCTTTAGGCACCTGGAAATCAAGGCCACCCACACAGTCCCAGGGCCCCAGCTCACTGGGCCCCAAGAGATTCAGAGCTATGGGGTATGGGACACATGTTCACAGGCAGCCAGACAGCAAAGGGCCTTGACCTGGCTGTGGATCTCCTGGGAGCTGAGACGGGTCGGGACACACTCACGCTGGGTGGGAACTGGAGTCTTGGGCTGCTGGGTCTCCCGGCCCCCAGGGTGTGAGCTCAGCACACACTTCATGGCTCTTGTCCACACAGGAGCACTGGCTCAGATTCCTCCCAATGGAGCAGCTGGAAAATCTCTCTCAGCAGGGTCCATGGCAGGACCCCCAAAGAGGCTGCCTCCAGAAACTGCTGAGAAATGAGGTCCAAGGACTCTGAGCCCTGACCGGCATTGTCAGAGGAAAGTCAAGGCCAGGCTAAGACCCCGGTCCCCTCCCCTCAAGGGCGGGCATGAGACCCCATCTCTCCTTGTCTCCGTTTCCGCTCTTGTAAAGCGGCTGTGAGGAGTAAATGACTTTATCTACACGGGCTGAGCAGTTTGGAGGCACTGAGCGCTTGCAATGTGGATGTTCTTGTTGAAGGAAGGGCTTTTACAACGGCCACTGCTGCAGGACCCTCAGCGTCTCCATACACCATCCTTCCAGAAAGATCAACTCTGGCCATATCTCAGCACCAGACACCCAAAAGGGCCTCCCAGTAGGAGTTAGAGTCACACCCCCACCCTGCATGAGAAGGGACCCTCTTTGAGAAGACCTTGCTCATTGTAGTAGAGGGGTCAGGATCCAGTGACTGGGGGAAGATGATGGCTGGGGCACCTCTGTTCAAGAAGGCGTCCTTAGTCCATCTGCAGCAGGGTCACATCACTGTCATGAGTGGACCCTGTGCAGAGCTGGCATGCCCAGCACTCACAGGAGCTTCCCCTAGCTATAGCGCACTTTGGCCAGCTTGCCTTAAGCGTGCACTCGCCTCGACCAACTGGGGGGACCTCATGGGTGCTGGGATTAGGAGCCCACCTTGCATGTGACCCCCAGCCCCTGCCAAAGGATGAGGCTGCTCTGGTGCAGAGGGAGGAGGGAGAAGGACGCGCCTGCAGGCTGGCCACAAATAAAGCTCTTGGCAGGACGCCCCCACCCAAGGTAGCAATTCATCAGGAAATTGACGGCCCTGCTGTGGATATTTTTAGTCTGTGACCTGCCATCCACTTTTATCTGGGTGTTAATGTCCAAATGTTTTACAAGTATATTACCAGAAAGGATGATTCCCAAGGGGCAGCCATTTGTGGGAAGGTGTTAGAAAAATGTTGCTTTTCATCCCTTCAGCCTTACCAGGAAAAGAGGGCCAGGCAAACTGGCTTCTGAAGCTTTGGTAGGGTGTAGGCTGAGGAGGAGCCTAGTGGACCCCCCAAACCTCCCTGCTGCAGGAGACGCTTCCTTACCTGGAGGGCCCAGAGTAAGCAGCACGGACGCTAGAGCTTGTGGAACTCCTGCCGCAGTGGGTCCAGACAGAAGGGTTCGGCTCCATCTCTCTTGGTGGGTGATCCAGCATCAGCCAGGTCAGGGGTTGCTGCCATTCCTCAAAATGTGCTGGAACCCCCCTTTAGGAATTGGCTAAAGGAGAGCTGTCTGTCCTGTCCCTGTTAGAGAAGGGGTGGCGATGCAGGGGCTGAGTAGATGGGGCCCCCAGAATCGTGGATGCAGGAGTCAGCAGGACGAGAGGGGTTCCCTTAGCCTGTGCTTCTTCTAGATGGATGGTCCAGGCCAACCTGTATTCCAGCCAGCCCAGGGCAGGCACCGCCTGGAGGACTAGGGTAGCAGCCTGGGGATGGAGCATTCTGCCCTCCACCCGAGGCACATGAGGAGTCTCTGAGGAGAGCTAGATGGGCCAGTGGGTCACCTCAACAACCCTCACCCAGCCAGAAGAGCCAAGGCATGTCACCTGGAATGACTGGCTCTCCAAGTGCCAGCTGGCCACACTATCCTGGAGTTGGTCAACAAAGCTTTGACCTGGCCAGAAAGGAAGATGCTGGCAGGGTCCTGGGCTGAGGACAGCAAGGACATATCACACTTACCTGGGCAGGACCCACACACAGAGACTCCTGGAGAGGCACAGCGCCTGTCACCAAGATGAACAATCTCTGGAGATTGTGTCCCTGGGGACTGGCTGTGTGGGTGGACTGCGTGAGCTGCCCCAATATGCCACCCAGAAAGTGGAAATAGCCTTGGAAAGCGGTAGTAGGGAAGCCCCTCCTCGTTGGCTTATTCTCCACCTGCCTCCCTCTGCTCCTGGCAGCCCTGCCCCATGTCGATTTTCAACCCCACCTGTGTCTGCCTGGAGGGTGGCATGGCTAGCTTTAGTATTTCCTTCTGCAGCTCAGTGATGGTCTCCAGCAGCCCTCACCGTGCCTCAGAACCTGAGACCATTAGGGTAGGACAGGAGATGCTGCAAAAACAAACCCAGTGTGAGAGGGTCCTAGGGAAACAGAGGTCACAGGCAGGGGTCTACGGACTCCAATTCTGATTTCCTGACCAGGATTCAACCATCAGCATGCTCTTTAACCTTATTAAGTCTTCTTGTTCCCATCTGTGACATGAAGAAGGCACCCACCTCAGAGGTTTTGTGTAGTAACATATGAATATGATTAAAGTGCCTTTCCTGGTGCTACACATAAAGCCAGGCGTGAGTCCTCGTGCAGCTGCCCCCCATGTCCAGGTCCCAGAGGGTAGCCTGGACCCTGACATTGGGCCGGGGCTCAACAATGCCTGGATGCCAGGCTCCCCTGGAGATACTGGGACCCTGGTCTGGGCCTGGACAGAAGGTATTGCTGCGGCATTTGGAGATGACCCCATGGGTGAGGACTGGGGCCTATGTGTCCCTGTGAAGGGGTGCACCCTAAGGTGGGGCTTGGGCACCCGGGCTGAGAGGGCACAGGATGGACGGGTCGGCAGGTGAGATTCAAGACCACTCTCCACCATGCTTTGAAAAAACCCCTCACCCTCCATCTGCAAACTCAGCTCTGCATATTTAAGACACTAACGGGCCCCTATTTAAAAAAATGATATTTTGCTTGCACACT
>NW_026659420.1:0-3538 GCF_009828535.3 Hylobates moloch | reverse complement strand
TACACCATGTCCATGAGAGACAACTGACTGATGAACAAGTACATGGGTGTGTGGAGGTGGGCGTCACAGTGTATCAGAAGGATCAGGACAGCATTTCCAGACAACGCCATCAGGAAAACCACAAAAATGACCACACAAAGTAGAGCTGGATGTTTGGATTGCCTGAAGAGTCCCATCAGGATGAAATCCGACCCTCCAGTGTGGTTGGCCATCCCGGTGATGTTGGCCATGAGGTTTCACCTAGGCCACCAAGGAGAGTTGTGGAGTTAGTGTAACGTGTCCCTTTGTAATGAGTGTTTAGTGAGGACTCACATTTGTGTATGCTGATTGTGCTAACCCGAGTACGTCCCATGGGTCTGGGGATTTGAGTATATAAATGATATATAACAAGTTTACAAAACAAACTAAGAATTCACAACTATAGGCCAAAATAATTGGTAACTTATAGTAAGGTTGTCACGGTTCAAATTCATGAACCTTCCTGATGATAGTGTCATTTATCAACAAGTACTGGAGATTTGCAGAACCACCCTCCTCTGCTAACACAAATAGTGACTCATTGAAAGAAAGATAAATCAAACTCCTTATTTCTGGAGTTTTTGTCATAGAGAGCTGAATTGAATTAACATCTCTGGTTTAAGAAAACAATAGGGATCTTCAAAATACTCAGGTATATTTGATATATAAGAAACATTTAGCAAGAAACTAAAGCGTAATTTGGAAAAAAAAACATTACACCAGATGTTTGAACCTCCTCCCCCACAGGATCCGGCCATGCTGTCAGGCTCTGTGATTGCATGGAGTGAGCCTCACGTTCTCACGAGCAGGGAAAGGTCCTCACACACCACTGACCCTTCAGATATCAAGAGACGTGAAGTAAGGAGCACACAGACTCCAGCCATGGGTCCACCTTTTTCTCTCTGCCATTCCTTTCTCCAATCTACATCAAAAAGGATAAAAATCATGTTTGAGCTCAGGTGTGATGAGGGTAAAATGAGGAAATGTAATGAAAGTGCTTAGAATAGCGCCGTTTCCGAGGAATAAATACATATACTCTTAAACAGTTAACATCTACACTATTCTGCACAACCTAAGAGATTGTTGCTACTATTATATAAGATACATTACTTCCATCCTCCAGATTCAGTACCTATTCATACATTTAAGAAGTTAAGAAGTTGACTTTCAAAATAAAAATGGCAGAAGGTCTGCAGAATAAAGCATATGACCCACTTTAAAAAAAACAATTTGGATTTTATATTTGTGTGTTTATGTGTAAATATTCTGGTTTTATATAAATATATATAAACATTTATGTAAACATACACAGGTGAATATATAACTATATTCTACTTTTCTTATTTTAACCCTGGTTATGCAGAGCTTTTTGGAGAATCCTATGTCCTTCCTGTCTAGTATGTGGTCCTCCAACCTCGTCTCCTTAAAGCTCCTCTCATTTTAAAGCTCATTAAATCTCAGCGAGGAAGAACTAGAATTTAGAGGGTCACTGCTGTTTATCAGACGAGGCTTTAGTTGTTTTTGCAGACCTCATGTGCTTTATTACCTGCCACAATCTTTCATACAAACTGAGAAGCAGGAAGGAAAATCAAACAACACTGAGGCATCTCTGACTTCAACTCACTGTTTCCTTCTCTACCGTGACACTCACAGCCTCTGTGTTATATGCCGAGGATGAATCGCCTCTGACTTCAACTCAGTTTCCCTCTCTACCGTGACACTCACAGCCTCTGTGTTATATGCGGAAGATGAATCAAAGAAAAATTGAACTTGAGTGCACTTAAGGAGGTCACAGTCAGTCTATTCAAGGAACAACTATTACGTAAATGTGATTTGAAGTTGAATTTTTAAATAGTCACAAAATAAATAAGGGCAATAGACACAAAATATATCTGGTCTTTCTGAAATAATCCATAATAGCTGTTTCCACATTTTCTCTGAAAGAAATTAAACCTTTCCAACTTTTCAATTTCTGACATATTAAATGTTAAATTTTGATAGCGCTTGCCAAGAATAAGGACATAATAACTCCTCCTCCTGGGAAGACTTTAGCTGTGGTTATGATGCAGGGACATTTTGGAATGAATTTACAGGTTTCAAATATATTTTGTATTCTTATAATAATTACAAGAAGTATTTAAGACATTCAAATCACCAAAAGTTCCAACATTCTGGGATGCTTCGGTGCTTTAATATAAATATCCAACAAATATGAGACACATTTTATGTACATGTGTGTATATGAATAAATGACGTTGATAGATGATAGATATAATTTCTTTGTATCACTGTCCCCAATGGCAATTGGTGGCTGAGGTCTGTGTACAATTTAAAAACATTCCAATAAACTGCAAAACACACCTGCTGACCTCGTCCATATTTGTGGCCAAGTGAAGCAAGGACCAGAGGAGTGACCAGCACATGTGAAGACCTAAAAGGTGTTTGCTCAGTAAACTGAGGGGGAGCAGGAGGGCAGGGAGATGCGGGGTTTGATAAGCAAATCTCTGCTGCGCTGCAGGAAATGGTCATCACTATCATTAAGCCATTCAGAACAGCTCACCCAGGACATGGGACGGATAAGGGAACACTGTGTCCACACATAGTGACTGGCCCCCTGTTCATTCTTCTTCTGTATCCACTTGTTTGAATTTCATGTAAATTGCTTAATGCATGTTTAACTTGGGGATTTATTATAAGTATAAATGGAGTCATATCAAATCTCTATTTGAAGCAGACAGCATCCCAGGAATTGTTCCAATACTAAAGTTGTATAATACTTTCCATTTCTTCTTTCCCAAGAGCCTATGAGTTACTTCCTCATATTATTTTCTCTTTTAACATATTAAACAATGCAGGTTCTCAGGGTACCTGCCTAATATCACACAACTAACCCGAGAAAGAACGCATGTCTCAGCCCAAGAGTGGGACCCAGATCATGTAATTCTGATTCCTCTCAGGGACTCCATCCTCCCTCTGCTGTCCACACTTGGTTTAGGCCACCTCTGTGGGTTTCATCAAGGAAACATAAAATGATTGACACATTGTTTCTAGTGTTTTTTAACCCTCAGAAATCATCCCCAGTCAAAAGAAAATCAGTCACTTTTCCTCTATAAAACTTGTCACAGAAAAATAAATGCATCATTGTATGAAAATCCAAAAATAGACTATATATTATTTTGTCCATAAATAATTGGAAATTAAAAATCCATGGACAGTTATGTCACAGTAAATGTTATATAGAAGTTATAACATTTGCTTTTCTCCATTAAAAACATAATAAAGAAAAAATGAGGAAATGCTGTGAAGAACAGAACGTTTCAGAAGCAGAACAATTCGAGAGCAGTGATGACCCTTTTGTTCCTACTAGTACCTCTTGTCTGTCTGGCCGAACTCACCGTCAGATGCCTTGAACCTCCCCTAGATGGGCTAGTGGTGTGTGGCCAGGTTAAGAGCACCAAGAGGAGTAAGAAAGGGACGTGCCTGGTTTTACCGTGTCCACTCGGGGAGGGGTTGAAAGCTT
>NW_026659419.1:2608-3539 GCF_009828535.3 Hylobates moloch | reverse complement strand
AGCTGTACGTTTTGCATAAGGGCTGTATTCCTTTGCTAGGGCTGCCATACAAGGTACCACACACTGGGTGGCTTAAAAAACAGAATGTATTTCCTCAGAGTTCTGGAGGCATAAAGGCCAAGATCAAGGTGCGGGGGGGTTGGTTCCCTCTGAGGACCTCTCTCCTTGGCTTGTCTACAGCCGCCTTCTCCATGTGTCTTCACGGGATCTTTCCTCTGTGTGTCTCTTCTTATAACGAGACCAGTCAGATTGGAACAGGACCCACCCCAGTGACCTCATTTAACTTTAATTACCTCTTTAAAGACCCTATCTCTAAATACAGTGACACAGAGATAATGGAGTTAGGACTTCAACATACTAATTTGGGGCTGGGTGTGGTGGCTCACGCCTATAATCCCAGCAGATGACTTGAACTTTGAGACCAGCCTGGGCAACATGGTAAAGCCCCATCTCTACTAAAAATACAAAAATTACCCGGGCATGGTGGTGCACACGCACCATCCAGCTACTCAGGAGGCTGAGGTAGGAGGATGGTTTGAGCCTGGGATGTGGAGGTCAAAGCCCCAGAAGCAGAGGTCACAGTGAACCAAAATTGTGCCACTGCACTCCAGCTGGGCAACAGAGCCAGACTTCATCTCAAGAAAAATTTAAAAATTAAATAGACATGTGGTGGCTCACGCCTGTAATACTAGCACTTTGGGAGGCCGAGGCGGGCGGATCACCTGAGGTCAGGAGTTCGAGACCAGCCTGACCAACATGGAGAAACCCCATCTCTACTAAAAATACAAAATTAGCCGGGCATGGAGGCACATGCCTGTAATCCCAGTTACTCGGGAGGCTGAGGCAGGAGAATTGCTTGAACCCAGGAGGCAGAGGTTGCGGTGAGCTGAGATCGCGCCATTGCACTCCAGCCTGGGCAACGAGAGTGAAA
>NW_026659419.1:0-2508 GCF_009828535.3 Hylobates moloch | reverse complement strand
ATTAGCCGGGCGTGGTGGCGGGCGCCTGTAGTCCCAGCTACTTGGAGAGGCTGAGGCAGGAGAATGGCACGAACCCGGGAGGCGGAGCTTGCAGTGAGCCCAGATCGCGCCACTGCACTCCAGCCTGGGTGACAGAGTGAGACTCAGTCTCAAAAAAAAAAAAAAAAAAAAAAAAATTAAATAGACTTTTTTTTTTTTTTTTAAGACATAGTCTCATTCTGTTGCCCAGGCTGGAGTGCAGTGGTGTGATCTCAGCTCACTGCAACCTCTGTCTCCTGGGCTCAAGTGATTCTCATGCCTCAGCCTCCCAAGTAGCTGGGATTACAGGTGTGTGCCACCATACCCAGCTAATTTTGTATTTTTAGTAGAGACGGGATTTTGCCATGTTGGCCAGGCTGGTCTTAAACTCCTGACCTCCGGTGATCCACCCACCTCGGCCTCCCAAAGTGCTGGTACTACAGGCATGAGCCACTGCACCTGGCCTAATTTTTTTTTTTCTTGAGACAGAATCTTGGTCTGTTACCCAGGCTGGTGTGTAATGGCACGATTACAGCTTACGGCAACCTTGACCTCCCTGGCTCAGGCTATCCTCCCACCTCAGCCTCCCAGGTAGGTGGGACTACGGACCCGTGCTACCACACCCAGCTAATTTTTTTGTATTTTTTTTAGAGACAAGGTTTCACCATGCTGCCCAGGCTGGTCTCAAACTCCTGAGATCAAGCAGTCCACCCAGCTTGGCCTCCCAAAGTGCTGGGATTATAGGTGTGAGCTACTACACCTGGCCTGGACATGTAATTTTTGAAAGAAAATGTGGCCACAACTCTCCTAGAGTTGAATATATATATATATATATATATATTTTTTTTTTTTTTTTTTTTTTTTTTTTTTTGAGACCATCAACAAGATTTCAAGGCTTTAAAGAAAGGAGCTGCTTCAGGAAGAGACAAAATGACTTGAACGCTATAACCTTCAAATGCAGACTGGGAGAAGAGGTATCAGCTGTGCATGAGCTGGAGCGGGGTGGGATAGATAGAGACACAGGTGATAAAGAAAATACAGCAAAATGTGAATCCTACAATCTGGGTGGTGGATGTAAACCCTGTAGTAGCCTCACCTGGGGAAAGCTGCCTTGCAAGAATGAGGCTGCCCATTCTCCAAACCCACCTCAGCCACTGAGCAGGCTCCAGTGGAAAGTCTGGACCCAAGAGAGAGTACCATGGAAACCAAGTTGCAATGCCCTGGTTAGGGGCCCAGCAGAGGGGTCATCCCAGCTCTATGCCATTGGATACTGAGTTTCAGGAGTGGGAGTGCCATCGTCAGGGTCACATAGCGTGTCAGTTCCAGCCTAGGCCTTCCAGTGTCTCATTAATCTTTTATCCACTTAGCTTCTCTTCTGGCTTATGAACCTTGTTCTCCTGGGACTCTTTTTTTTTTTCAGGGGCCGGGGGTGGGAAGAGTCTTGCTCTGTTGCCCAGGCTGGAGTGCAGTGGCATGATCTCAGCTCACTGCAGCCTCTGCCTCCCGGGTTCGAGTGATTCTCCTGCCTCAGCCTCCTGAGTAGCTGGAACTACAGGCACTCACCACCCTGCCCAGCTAATTTTTGTATTTTTAGTAGAGACAGGGTTTCATCATGTTGATCAGGCTGCTCTCAAGCTCCTGACCTCAAGTGATCCTCCTGCCTTGGCCTCCCAAAGTGCTGGGATTACAGGCATGAGCCACCTCACCCAGCCTGGGTCTCTTCTTGCAGTAAGCCAGGGCCATGGGACACTTCAAAAGTTGCTCCACCGTAATCCCCAAAATATATTTTTCTTCCACCTGTCCCAAGTGCCTGGCATCATACTATATGGGTCAACTGGCCATGTTTGCCATGGAAGCCCAAGAGTAGGAAGTGGGTCTTTTATTACCCGGCACAGCAGAGCTGTGGAAAGTGCACTGGGAAAGATCAGGATGTGAATTAAAGCATTGGGAATGGGAAGGCAGAGACCTTGGATTAGCTGGGATGTTCCATGCACTCGGTGAGTGACCTTGGACAAGCCCCTCAGACACACTAAGCCCGTTTCCTCATCTACACGATGGGCACCTCATGTGCTATTGCACCAGGTTCTTGTGGCAATAACTTCAACTCACACATGCAAACAGGCTTTGTGAGCTCTATAAACACAGGTGGCTTGGCCAGGTGTGGTGGCTCATGCCTGTAACCCCAGCACTTTGGGAGGCCAAGGTGGGAAGATCGCTTGAGCCCAGGAGTTGGAGACCAGCCTGGGCAAGATGATGAAATCCTGTCTCTACCAAAATAAATAAATAAATAAATAAATAAATAAGCCAGGCATGGTGGCACACACCTGGTCCCAGCTACTTGGGAAGCTGAGGTGGGAGGATCACTTGGGCCCAAGAGGTCAAGGGGCAGTGAGCAGCGATTATAACACTCCAACCTGAGTGACAGAGTGAGACTGTCTAAAAAATAAAAATAAAAATACACCAGGCCGGGTGCGGTGGCTCACGCTTGTA
>NW_026659418.1:0-3539 GCF_009828535.3 Hylobates moloch | reverse complement strand
GGTTTTGAGTGAGTTTCTTAATCCTGAGTTCTAGTTTGATTGCACTGTGGTCTGAGAGACAGTTTGTTATAATTTCTGTTCTTTGACATTTGCTGAGGAGAGCTTTACTTCCAACTATGTGGTCAATTTTGGAATAGGTGTGGTGTGGTGCTGAAAAAAATGTATATTCTGTTGACTTGGGGTGGGGAGTTCTGTAGATGTCTATTAGGTCCACTTTATGTAGAGCTGAGTTCAATTCCTGGATATCCTTGTTAACTTTCTGTCTCGTTGATCTGTCTAATGCTGACAGTGGGGTGTTAAAATCTCCCATTATTATTGTGTGGGAGTTTAAGTCCCTTTGTAGGTCACTGAGGACTTGCTTTATGAATCTGGGTGCTCCTGTGTTGGGTGCATATATATTTAGGATAGTTAGCTCCTCTTGTTGAATTGATCCCTTTACCATTATGTAATGGCCTTCTTTGTCTCTTATGATCTTTGTTGCTTTAAAGTCTATTTTATCAGAGACTAGGATTGCAACCCCTGCCTTTTTTTGTTTTCCAGTTGCTTGATAGATCTTCCTCCATCCCTTTATTTTGAGTCTATGTGTGTCTCTGCACGTGAGATGGGTTTCCTGAATACAGCACACTGATGGGTCCTGACTCCTTATCCAGTTTGCCAGTCTGTGTCTTTTGATTGGAGCATTTAGCCCATTTACATTTAACGTTAATATTGTTATGTGTGAGTCTGATCCTGTCATTATGATGTTAGTTGGTTATTTTGCTCGTTAGTTGCTATAGTTTCTTCCTAGCCTCGATGGTCTTTACAATTTGGCATGTTTTTGCAGTGGCTGGAACCGGTTGTTCCTTTCCATGTTTAGTGCTTCCTTCAGGAGCTCTTTTAGGGCAGGCCTGGTGGTGACAAAATCACTCAGCGTTTGCTTGTCTGTAAAGTATTTTATTTCTCCTTCACTTATGAAGCTTAGTTTGGCGGGATAGCAAATTCTGGGTTGAAAATTCTTTTCTTTAAGAATGTTGAATATCGGCCCCCACTCTCTTCTGCCTTGTAGAGTTTCTGCTGAGAGATCAGCTGTTAGTCTGATGGGCTTCCCTTTGTGGGTAACCCGACCTTTCTCTCTGGCTGCCCTTAACATTTTTTCCTTCATTTCAACTTTGGTGAATCTGACAATTATGTGTCTTGGAGTTGCCCTTCTCGAGGAGTATCTTTGTGGCGTTCTCTGTATTTCCTGAATCTGAATGCTGGCCTGCCTTGCTAGATTAGGGAAGTTCTCCTGGATAATATCTTGCAGAGTGTTTTCCAACTTGGTTCCATTCTCCCCATCATTTTCAGGTACACCAATCAGACGTAGGTTTGGTCTTTTCACATAGTCCCAAATTTCTTGGAGGCTTTGTTCATTTCTTTTTATTCTTTTTTCTCTAAACTTCCCTTCTCTCTTCATTTCATTCATTTCATCTTCCATCAGTGATACCCTTTCTTCCAGTTGATCGCATCTGCTACTGAGGCTTCTGCAGTCTTCGCGTAATTCTCGAAACTTGGCTTTCAGCTCCATCAGCTCCTTTAAGCCCTTCTCTCCATTGGTTATTCTAGTTATCCATCCTTCTAATTTTTTTTCAAAGTTTTTAACTTCTTTGCTATTGTTTTGAATTTCCTCTCGTAGCTCAGAGTAGTTTGATCGTCTGAAGCCTTCTTCTCTCAACTCATCAAAGTCATCCTCCATCCAGCTTTGTTCCGTTGCTGGTGAGGAACTGCGTTCCTTTGGAGGAGGAGAGGTGCTCTGTTTTTTAGAGTTTCCAGTTTTTCTGCTCTGTTTTTTCCCCATCTTTGTGGTTTTATCTACTTTTTGTCTTTGGTGATGGTGATGTACAGATGGGTTTTTGGTGTTGAAGTCCTTTCTGTTTGTTAGTTTTCCTTCTACCAGACAGGACCCTCAGCTGCAGGTCTGTTGGAGTTTACTAGAGGTCCACTCCAGACCCTGTTTGGCTGGGTGTCAGCAGCGGTGGCTGCAGAACAGCGGATTTTCGTGAGACCACAAATTCAGCTGTCTGATAGTTCCTCTGAAAGTTTTGTCTCAGAGGAGTACCCGGTTGAATGAGGTGTCAGTCTGACCCTACTGGGGGGGTGCCTCCCAGTTAGGCTGCTCAGGGGTGAGGGACCCACTTTAGGAGGCAGTCTGTCTGTTCTCAGTTCTCCAGCTGCGTGCTGGGAGAACCACTACTCTCTTCAAAGCTGTCAGTCAGACAGGGGCATTTAAGTCTGTGGAGGTTCTTTGCTGAGTTTTTGTTTGTCTGTGCCCTGCCCCCAGAGGTGGAGCCTACAGAGGCAGGCAGGCCTCCTTGAGCTATGGTGGGCTCCACCCAGTTCGAGCTTCCTGGCTGCTTTGTTTACCTAAGCAAGCCTGGGCAATGGCGGGCGCCCCTCCCCCAGCCTCACTGCCGCCTTGCAGCTTGATCTCAGACTGCTGTGCTAGCAATCAGCAAGACTCCATGGGCACAGGACCCTCCGAGCCAGGTGCGGGACACAATCTCCTAGTGTGCCGTTTTCCAGGCCCGTTGGAGAAGCGCAGTATTAGGATGGGACTGACCCAATATTCCAGGTGCCGTCTGTTTCCCCTTTCTTTGACTAGGAAAGGGAACTCCCTGACCCCTTGCACTTCCCGAGTGAGGCAATGCCTCGCCCTGCTTCGGCTCGCGCACAGTGCGCTTCACAGTCTGTCCTGCACCCACTGTTAGGCACTCCCTAGTGAGATGAAACCGGTACCTCAAGCAGAAATGCAGAAATCACCAGTCTTCTGTGTCGCTGGGGCTGGGAGCTGGAGACCGGAGCTGTTCCTATTCGGCCATCTTCTACTTGTGTTCTTAGGATAAAATCCTCTAATCTTGTGGCTCCTTCCACCTATTTGTGATCCTCAACTTCCTGAACACACTCTGGTTCCACTGCAGATATTACAGTTCTGCCAGAATCCCGACTTATTTATTTGGAGTCCTGATTCCTTATCTTCCTTTTAACAAACTCTTCCCTGCCCTGATGTTCTGTGGATGTTTCCTAAAGCATCTCTCCTCATTGGGGCTGTGGGGTGGCACCTGGTACAAGACCATATTGTCCAGCTAGGGCATGCTCCCAGGCCTGGCATCACATCGAAATGTGTGTGATGCAGTGAAAGCAGTGCTTCGGATAACATTCATAGCATTGAATGCACATATTAATGGTAACAGACTGGATGCTTTCCCTCTTGAGATCAGGAAAAAGGTAAGGATGTCCACTCCACATCACTTCTACTCAACACTGTACTAGGGGCTCCACCCAGAACAATTAAGCAAGAAAAAGAAATAAAAGGCATCCAGAACGATCACAGGGTCCCAAAATAGGCTGTCTGCTAGCTGAGGAGCAGACAACTGAAGTTCTTCAGCAAACTGAAGAACTTGGAGTCCAATGTTCAAGGGCAGGAAGCATCCAGCATGGGAGAAAGATGTAGACCGGGAAGCTACCCCCATCTCTCTGATGTTTTATGTTTTCTTCTTTTGTGCACAACAGTAACAAAAAGA
>NW_026659417.1:2609-3540 GCF_009828535.3 Hylobates moloch | reverse complement strand
AGCTGTACGTTTTGCATAAGGGCTGTATTCCTTTGCTAGGGCTGCCATACAAGGTACCACACACTGGGTGGCTTAAAAAACAGAATGTATTTCCTCAGAGTTCTGGAGGCATAAAGGCCAAGATCAAGGTGCGGGGGGGTTGGTTCCCTCTGAGGACCTCTCTCCTTGGCTTGTCTACAGCCGCCTTCTCCATGTGTCTTCACGGGATCTTTCCTCTGTGTGTCTCTTCTTATAACGAGACCAGTCAGATTGGAACAGGACCCACCCCAGTGACCTCATTTAACTTTAATTACCTCTTTAAAGACCCTATCTCTAAATACAGTGACACAGAGATAATGGAGTTAGGACTTCAACATACTAATTTGGGGCTGGGTGTGGTGGCTCACGCCTATAATCCCAGCAGATGACTTGAACTTTGAGACCAGCCTGGGCAACATGGTAAAGCCCCATCTCTACTAAAAATACAAAAATTACCCGGGCATGGTGGTGCACACGCACCATCCAGCTACTCAGGAGGCTGAGGTAGGAGGATGGTTTGAGCCTGGGATGTGGAGGTCAAAGCCCCAGAAGCAGAGGTCACAGTGAACCAAAATTGTGCCACTGCACTCCAGCTGGGCAACAGAGCCAGACTTCATCTCAAGAAAAATTTAAAAATTAAATAGACATGTGGTGGCTCACGCCTGTAATACTAGCACTTTGGGAGGCCGAGGCGGGCGGATCACCTGAGGTCAGGAGTTCGAGACCAGCCTGACCAACATGGAGAAACCCCATCTCTACTAAAAATACAAAATTAGCCGGGCATGGAGGCACATGCCTGTAATCCCAGTTACTCGGGAGGCTGAGGCAGGAGAATTGCTTGAACCCAGGAGGCAGAGGTTGCGGTGAGCTGAGATCGCGCCATTGCACTCCAGCCTGGGCAACGAGAGTGAAA
>NW_026659417.1:0-2509 GCF_009828535.3 Hylobates moloch | reverse complement strand
ATTAGCCGGGCGTGGTGGCGGGCGCCTGTAGTCCCAGCTACTTGGAGAGGCTGAGGCAGGAGAATGGCACGAACCCGGGAGGCGGAGCTTGCAGTGAGCCCAGATCGCGCCACTGCACTCCAGCCTGGGTGACAGAGTGAGACTCAGTCTCAAAAAAAAAAAAAAAAAAAAAAAAATTAAATAGACTTTTTTTTTTTTTTTTTAAGACATAGTCTCATTCTGTTGCCCAGGCTGGAGTGCAGTGGTGTCATCTCAGCTCACTGCAACCTCTGTCTCCTGGGCTCAAGTGATTCTCATGCCTCAGCCTCCCAAGTAGCTGGGATTACAGGTGTGTGCCACCATACCCAGCTAATTTTGTATTTTTAGTAGAGACGGGATTTTGCCATGTTGGCCAGGCTGGTCTTAAACTCCTGACCTCCGGTGATCCACCCACCTCGGCCTCCCAAAGTGCTGGTACTACAGGCATGAGCCACTGCACCTGGCCTAATTTTTTTTTTTCTTGAGACAGAATCTTGGTCTGTTACCCAGGCTGGTGTGTAATGGCACGATTACAGCTTACGGCAACCTTGACCTCCCTGGCTCAGGCTATCCTCCCACCTCAGCCTCCCAGGTAGGTGGGACTACGGACCCGTGCTACCACACCCAGCTAATTTTTTTGTATTTTTTTTAGAGACAAGGTTTCACCATGCTGCCCAGGCTGGTCTCAAACTCCTGAGATCAAGCAGTCCACCCAGCTTGGCCTCCCAAAGTGCTGGGATTATAGGTGTGAGCTACTACACCTGGCCTGGACATGTAATTTTTGAAAGAAAATGTGGCCACAACTCTCCTAGAGTTGAATATATATATATATATATATATATTTTTTTTTTTTTTTTTTTTTTTTTTTTTTTGAGACCATCAACAAGATTTCAAGGCTTTAAAGAAAGGAGCTGCTTCAGGAAGAGACAAAATGACTTGAACGCTATAACCTTCAAATGCAGACTGGGAGAAGAGGTATCAGCTGTGCATGAGCTGGAGCGGGGTGGGATAGATAGAGACACAGGTGATAAAGAAAATACAGCAAAATGTGAATCCTACAATCTGGGTGGTGGATGTAAACCCTGTAGTAGCCTCACCTGGGGAAAGCTGCCTTGCAAGAATGAGGCTGCCCATTCTCCAAACCCACCTCAGCCACTGAGCAGGCTCCAGTGGAAAGTCTGGACCCAAGAGAGAGTACCATGGAAACCAAGTTGCAATGCCCTGGTTAGGGGCCCAGCAGAGGGGTCATCCCAGCTCTATGCCATTGGATACTGAGTTTCAGGAGTGGGAGTGCCATCGTCAGGGTCACATAGCGTGTCAGTTCCAGCCTAGGCCTTCCAGTGTCTCATTAATCTTTTATCCACTTAGCTTCTCTTCTGGCTTATGAACCTTGTTCTCCTGGGACTCTTTTTTTTTTTCAGGGGCCGGGGGTGGGAAGAGTCTTGCTCTGTTGCCCAGGCTGGAGTGCAGTGGCATGATCTCAGCTCACTGCAGCCTCTGCCTCCCGGGTTCGAGTGATTCTCCTGCCTCAGCCTCCTGAGTAGCTGGAACTACAGGCACTCACCACCCTGCCCAGCTAATTTTTGTATTTTTAGTAGAGACAGGGTTTCATCATGTTGATCAGGCTGCTCTCAAGCTCCTGACCTCAAGTGATCCTCCTGCCTTGGCCTCCCAAAGTGCTGGGATTACAGGCATGAGCCACCTCACCCAGCCTGGGTCTCTTCTTGCAGTAAGCCAGGGCCATGGGACACTTCAAAAGTTGCTCCACCGTAATCCCCAAAATATATTTTTCTTCCACCTGTCCCAAGTGCCTGGCATCATACTATATGGGTCAACTGGCCATGTTTGCCATGGAAGCCCAAGAGTAGGAAGTGGGTCTTTTATTACCCGGCACAGCAGAGCTGTGGAAAGTGCACTGGGAAAGATCAGGATGTGAATTAAAGCATTGGGAATGGGAAGGCAGAGACCTTGGATTAGCTGGGATGTTCCATGCACTCGGTGAGTGACCTTGGACAAGCCCCTCAGACACACTAAGCCCGTTTCCTCATCTACACGATGGGCACCTCATGTGCTATTGCACCAGGTTCTTGTGGCAATAACTTCAACTCACACATGCAAACAGGCTTTGTGAGCTCTATAAACACAGGTGGCTTGGCCAGGTGTGGTGGCTCATGCCTGTAACCCCAGCACTTTGGGAGGCCAAGGTGGGAAGATCGCTTGAGCCCAGGAGTTGGAGACCAGCCTGGGCAAGATGATGAAATCCTGTCTCTACCAAAATAAATAAATAAATAAATAAATAAATAAGCCAGGCATGGTGGCACACACCTGGTCCCAGCTACTTGGGAAGCTGAGGTGGGAGGATCACTTGGGCCCAAGAGGTCAAGGGGCAGTGAGCAGCGATTATAACACTCCAACCTGAGTGACAGAGTGAGACTGTCTAAAAAATAAAAATAAAAATACACCAGGCCGGGTGCGGTGGCTCACGCTTGTA
>NW_026659416.1:0-3541 GCF_009828535.3 Hylobates moloch | reverse complement strand
CTGTTATTGGTCTATTCAGAGATTCAACTTCTTCCTGGTTTAGTCTTGGGAGGGTGTATTTGTCGAGGAATTTATCCATTTCTTCTAGATTTTCTAGTTTATTTGCATAGAGGTGTTTGTAGTATTCTCTGATGGTAGATTGTATTTCTGTGGGATCGGTGGTGATATCCCCTTTTTCGTTTTTTATTGCATCTATTTGATTCTTCTCTCTTTTCTTCTTTATTAGTCTTGCTAGCGGTCCATCAATTTTGTTGATCTTTTCAAAAAACCAGCTCCTGGATTCATTAATTTTTTGAAGGGTTTTTTGTGTCTCTATTTCCTTCAGTTCTGCTCTGATTTTAGTTATTTCTAGCCTTCTGCTAGCTTTTGAATGTGTTTGCTCTTGCTTTTCTAGTTCTTTTAATTGTGATGTTAGGGTGTCAATTTTGGATCTTTCCTGCTTTCTCTTGTGGGCATTTAGTGCTATAAATTTCCCTCTACACACTGCTTTGAATGTGTCCCAGAGATTCTGGTATGTTGTGTCTTTGTTCTCGTTGGTTTCAAAGAACATCTTTATTTCTGCCTTCATTTCATTATGTACCCAATAGTCATTCAGGAGCAGGTTGTTCAGTTTCCATGTAGTTGAGCGGTTTTGAGTGAGTTTCTTAATCCTGAGTTCTAGTTTGATTGCACTGTGGTCTGAGAGACAGTTTGTTATAATTTCTGTTCTTTTACATTTGCTGAGGAGAGCTTTACTTCCAACTATGTGGTCAATTTTGGAATAGGTGTGGTGTGGTGCTGAAAAAAATGTATATTCTGTTGACTTGGGGTGGAGAGTTCTGTAGATGTCTATTAGGTCCACTTTATGTAGAGCTGAGTTCAATTCCTGGATATCCTTGTTAACTTTCTGTCTCGTTGATCTGTCTAATGCTGACAGTGGGGTGTTAAAATCTCCCATTATTATTGTGTGGGAGTTTAAGTCCCTTTGTAGGTCACTGAGGACTTGCTTTATGAATCTGGGTGCTCCTGTGTTGGGTGCATATATATTTAGGATAGTTAGCTCTTCTTGTTGAATTGATCCCTTTACCATTATGTAATGGCCTTCTTTGTCTCTTATGATCTTTGTTGGTTTAAAGTCTATTTTATCAGAGACTAGGATTGCAACCCCTGCCTTTTTTTGTTTTCCATTTGCTTGATAGATCTTCCTCCATCCCTTTATTTTGAGTCTATGTGTGTCTCTGCACGTGAGATGGGTTTCCTGAATACAGCACACTGATGGGTCCTGACTCCTTATCCAGTTTGCCAGTCTGTGTCTTTTGATTGGAGCATTTAGCCCATTTACATTTAACGTTAATATTGTTATGTGTGGATCTGATCCTGTCATTGTGATGTTAGTTGGTTATTTTGTTCGTTAGTTGCTATAGTTTCTTCCTAGCCTCGATGGTCTTTACAATTTGGCATGTTTTTGCAGTGGCTGGTACCGGTTGTTCCTTTCCATGTTTAGTGCTTCCTTCAGGAGCTCTTTTAGGGCAGGCCTGGTGGTGACAAAATCACTCAGCGTTTGCTTGTCTGTAAAGTATTTTATTTCTCCTTCACTTATGAAGCTTAGTTTGGCAGGATAGGAAATTCTGGGTTGAAAATTCTTTTTCTTAAGAATGTTGAATATCGGCCCCCACTCTCTTCTGGCTTGTAGAGTTTCTGCCGAGAGATCAGCTGTTAGTCTGATGGGCTTCCCTTTGTGGGTAACCCGACCTTTCTCTCTGGCTGCCCTTAACATTTTTTCCTTCATTTCAACTTTGGTGAATCTGACAATTATGTGTCTTGGAGTTGCCCTTCTCAAGGAGTATCTTTGTGGCGTTCTCTGTATTTCCTGAATCTGAATGCTGGCCTGCCTTGCTAGATTGGGGAAGTTCTCCTGGATAATATCTTGCAGAGTGTTTTCCAACTTGGTTCCATTCTCCCCGTCATTTTCAGGTACACCAATCAGACGTAGGTTTGGTCTTTTCACATAGTCCCAAATTTCTTGGAGGCTTTGTTCATTTCTTTTTATTCTTTTTTCTCTAAACTTCCCTTCTCTCTTCATTTCATTCATTTCATCTTCCATCAGCGATACCCTTTCTTCCAGTTGATCACATCTGCCACTGAGGCTTCTGCAATCTTCGCGTAGTTCTCGAAACTTGGCTTTCAGCTCCATCAGCTCCTTTAAGCCTTTCTCTCCATTGGTTATTCTAGTTATCCATTCTTCTAATATTTTTTCAAAGTTTTTAACTTCTTTGCTATTGTTTTGAATTTCCTCTCGTAGCTCAGAGTAGTTTGATCGTCTGAAGCCTTCTTCTCTCAACTCATCAAAGTCATCCTCCATCCAGCTTTGTTCCGTTGCTGGTGAGGAACTGCGTTCCTTTGGAGGAGGAGAGGTGCTCTGTTTTTTAGAGTTTCCAGTTTTTCTGCTCTGTTTTTTCCCCATCTTTGTGGTTTTATCTACTTTTTGTCTTTGATGATGGTGATGTACAGATGGGTTTTTGGTGTGGATGTCCTTTCTGTTTGTTAGTTTTCCTTCTACCAGACAGGACCCTCAGCTGCAGGTCTGTTGGAGTTTACTAGAGGTCCACTCCAGACCCTGTTTGGCTGGGTGTCAGCAGTGGTGGCTGCAGAACAGCAGATTTTCGTGAGACCACAAATTCAGCTGTCTGATAGTTCCTCTGAAAGTTTTGTCTCAGAGGAGTACCCGGTTGAATGAGGTGTCAGTCTGTCCCTACTGGGGGGGTGCCTCCCAGTTAGGCTGCTTAGGGGTGAGGGACCCACTTTAGGAGGCAGTCTGTCCGTTCTCAGATCTCCAGCTGCGTGCTGGGAGAACCACTACTCTCTTCAAAGCTGTCAGTCAGACAGGGACATTTAAGTCTGTGGAGGTTCTTGCTGAGTTTTTGTTTGTCTGTGCCCTGCCCCCAGAGGTGGAGCCTACAGAGGCAGGCAGGCCTCCTTGAGCTGTGGTGGGCTCCACCCAGTTCGAGCTTCCTGGCTGCTTTGTTTACCTAAGCAAGCCTGGGCAATGGCGGGCGCCCCTCCCCCAGCCTTGCTGCCGCCTTGCAGCTTGATCTCAGACTGCTGTGCTAGCAACCAGCGAGACTCCGTGGGCATAGGACCCTCCGAGCCAGGTGCGGGACACAATCTCCTAGTGTGCCGTTTTCCAGGCCCGTTGGAGAAGCGCAGTATTAGGATGGGACTGACCCGATATTCCAGGTGCCGTCTGTTTCCCCTTTCTTTGACTAGGAAAGGGAACTCCCTGACCCCTTGCGCTTCCCGAGTGAGGCAATGCCTCGCCCTGCTTTGGCTCGCGCACAGTGCGCTTCACCGTCTGTCCTGCACCCACTGTTAGGCACTCCCTAGTGAGATGAAACCGGTACCTCAAGCAGAAATGCAGAAATCACCCGTCTTCTGTGTCGCTGGGGCTGGGAGCTGGAGACCGGAGCTGTTCCTATTCGGCCATCTGTCTTCTCCCCTGGTATTTTTTTTTATTATGGTAAAATATACATAAAATACACCATTTTAACCATTTTACGTATAC